>NW_020535711.1:0-34224 GCF_900246225.1 Astatotilapia calliptera | reverse complement strand
CCAACTCACCGAACCCCTAGGGTTCGATCGAACCCAGGTTAAGAACCACTGGTATAATATAATATCACATTATTATAATATACATAATTGTCACGTTCGCACAATATTGTACGGACGTGATAATTATGTACATTTTTCGTACAATGTTGTTCAAACATGTGTGTTCAAACATGATAGTATATTGTTAGAACGATAAACTTTTCACGTTATAACGTGATATACTATATATTTCTCTTTTGCCTGGGTGGCAGCTCTACACTTCCGTTCCAAATACACGAGAATAAAGTAATATTATATGGGAAAAGGCACCTGCTAGCTTGATGATGGAGGCTTCTTAGACTGGCCACCCGCCTTGGCTTCTTGTCGCCACTCCATGAAATAAAGGTCCGTTTCCTCCATGCCGGCTAATTATTCATCCTCATTAAAATCTCGTATATGTTCAGTTGCAGAATTGAGAATTTTACATCTTCCAACCACTTAATTAATCCGAACATTCGGCTTGTTTCTTCCCGTCTCCTGTATCGGCCGTCTCTCGCTGTCAGATTTCGCGCCTCAGAGACGTCGTTATTTTTCAAAAAAAAAAAAAAAAAAAAAAAGAAAGAAAGAAAGAAAGAAACAGCAACAACTACTAAAGAGAGTTTTTGCACGTTCATTGCACACTCTTGTATTAATTAAGTGCGTGGGATAGTTGGATAAGTAAATTGATTTTATATTTTATTTTCTACTAATTACAATTCCCTCATTGCTACAATATCTTTTCTTCAGATTATTCATTATTACGAAGATTTTACATGCGCCAGGTGGGGCAATGAATAATTAGCCGGCATGGAGGAAACGGACCTTTATTTCATGGAGTGGCGACAAGAAGCCAAGGCGGGTGGCCAGTCTAAGAAGCCTCCATCATCAAGCTAGCAGGTGCCTTTTCCCATATAATATTACTTTATTCTCGTGTATTTGGAACGGAAGTGTAGAGCTGCCACCCAGGCAAAAGAGAAATATAAGTATATCACGTTATAACGTGAAAAGTTTATCGTTCTAACAATATACTATCATGTTTGAACAACATGTTTGAACAACATTGTACGAAAAATGTACATAATTATCACGTCCGTACAATATTGTGCGAACGTGACAATTATGTATATTATAATAATGTGATATTATATTATACCAGTGGTTCTTAACCTGGGTTCGATCGAACCCTAGGGGTTCGGTGAGTTGGTCTCAGGGGTTCGGCAGAGCCTCCGCTGTGACGTGCACGGCTCATTTTGTGCACCAGTAAAAAACATATCTACGTCTAATTTGAAAAAAAAAACACACTTTATTTTTCACTAAAGAGGGGTTCAATGAATGCGCATATGAAACTGGTGGGGTTCGGTACCTCCAACAAGGTTAAGAACCACTGTATTATACAAACATGAAAAGCATAATGTTAGAACAATAAACATTTCACGTCATAACGTGATATAGCTCTATTTTTCTTTTGCCTGGGGTCCACGCTTCCATAATTTGGTAATCAAAATATGTAACTTAATTAATTATATTGTGACGTACTTTTGCCTTTTCTTATTATTCTGCCTTCTCAATAACTATCAAAGCCTATTCACATTTAATTTGGCTTTCACAGAAATCCTACCTCTCCTTCTGGCTACAGAGTACTTACCAAGGTTAGAAACAAAGAACAGTTATGCTTTATTAATGTTCGCTAATTACAATGTTCCACATTTCCTTGCTTTTTAAGTCATTTTTAGGCTTTTTAGAGTTTTTGTTTTTTATTTTTTTAGCAGTAATGTTTCTGCCTATTTATTTCAGCCCATGAAATCGAATGCAGATCTTCCTAATGTGAGATTTACATAAATGTAAGTAATTTTGTTTGTCATTGTCATTAATGTTGTTGCTGTTGTTGTTTTTGTGCAGTTTGCAATCATATAAACCTAGCAAGCATCAGTCAGCACAGTGACTAACCTAAACAGATTCTTGCTTTATTCACATATATTATATGTAATTATATATACCTGCACATTGTACCTAGGGTTGCAGCCACTTGGCCCCACCCCATTGTTGTGACAGCCCTGATTGTACTTATACACTGCATCTGAACAGGGAACAGTCTGCCACATTAATGTATTTTTAAGTGACTTGTTTGTAATACATGAATTTGTTTTTTACAGATGTCAAAGTCTCAACCTCATGCTGCCCTCCCCCATCCTCCTAAAGTAAGTATTTGTTGTTGTAGTTTTTTATGCGGTGTCTGTGTCACATGCTAATCATAATTATTGAAATAACTGTTTTCTAACAGATTTTCCAAAACACTAGTTAGGTTTGTTGTCATTCAGACCAGTACTACTGCTTAGACATTGTTTAGTGGTCATGCATGTTTGACAAGCTCGTTATGATACCAAAACTGTAGGCCTATCACAATAATCGATATATCGACTTAACACACAGTACATGTACATGACCTCAATAATTGTTGATGATGTAATTTATCCGCCATTATATTTACAAAAATAAAATATAATGATAACAAAACAATAACATTAAATATCATTGTTTTCTATTTGTTAGAAAACTTACTATTTATTCAAGTTTTTAAGGTATCTAATATTTTGATTCCTAATTTCAATGATCTAAATGCTTTAAGAATTAGATGTTGGTTTGTCAATTGAAAGTGTGTAGATCTTGCATTATTATGGTGTTATATTATGATTATACATTCAAAGACATAAAATGGTCTTAAAATGACAATGACATAACTTGTCGCAATTGTTTATGGGGCAATATACCGACCAACAAAAAGTCGTTATCGTAACAGGCCTTCAAAACACACAGTTTTATGATTGATAAATTAAAAAAATAAATACATTTAATTTCTCTGAGATTCTCTAATATTCAGTTACAGTTCACAACACAGTTACCCGTACATGCAGTATTATACTGTAAATATAAATCTCTGCATTTAGCATCCCACTAGAAGCGTCACAGTTACTGCCTCTTTTTTTTTTTTTACAAATACCTGTACTATCACTAACACATTTACTGTTTTACTTTTAGCCTGTGGATACAAATGCAGATTTCCTTAATGTAAGTTGTGCATTTTAATTACATCATGTTATTTTTATTATTATTTATTTATTTATTTTATTTTACATTCAAATATTTCAAGCTTCTTGGTTAAAGAAGCTTGATTGCTAGTAGGTAAAGAATAGTTCACCTATAATTCATATTCCCAATTAATTTCTCACCTCTGATTGAATGCCTTTGTTTGTTTTCCTTTTGACTATAACAAAACATTTTTGCTGGATATATATGGTGAATTTATATGCATAGATACAGTCGTAGTGCTTGACACATGCAAACAGCAGTAGATGTACTAAAAAGGAAATAATTACAATCATGATGTTGATTGCTGATGTCAGTATATATATTTTAGAGGAATGTTTTGTTTTTCACCCAAAATAACTATATTGCTTCAGAAGAGATTTATTACCCTACCGGACTCTTATATATTGTTCTGTTTTTTGTTTGTTTTTGTTATTTTCAGGTTCAATGGTGCGTGTTCTTCTAATGGCCGCCTTCCCACTGGAGGTTTTGATCCACAGCAATTTAAAAGGTAATCAGCTTTGAAAGTCAGTTCAAATGGTTAGCTAATAGTACTTTAAAAAGCCTACAACTCTGTCACCAGTTTCTTTACCAAAAATTACCCATAAAAGTATCGCTCAATAGCATATAATTGTAGTTCAAATGTTTAGTTGTACAAATATCAAATTTTTGGAAATCTAAAACTAGATTTCCAAATAAAGATTTATTTCAGATGTTACATGTGAATGTGTTTTCTTAGAAATATATGAAGGGTTAAATTTATATTTTTTTGAATGATTTTAAATACATTTAAATTGTATTTTGAAATATATTTTATTAATATATTTCAAAATATACAAAAAATGGCCAAAAAATATATGTGCTAAAATACATTTTAAATATATAAATATATTTTAAAATGTATTTTAAAATATATTTTTTTACCGTATGGGCAAAGCTACACCAGAGGGTTGTGCTGTGTAACAGGTTGGTGCAGGTGGTGTTATCTACATTTGAACATTAGGCAACAGTCTCATGAAGACACTTTCTATTGTTCACTAAAGACCAACAATAACAGAGACAAAGGCAGAGCAGCAGAACTAGTGCTAACAATTAGCACTGCTAGCCTGCCCACCAACACCAGCTAATGTTCTAAAAACGATGATCAATGATTTTGCTGTAACGGCTCCAGCTGTCTGTGTCAGGGACACGTTGGAGATGAAGTGAGTGATCCAGTGACAAAGGTTTGGAAACCTGCAGTCAGCTGAGACTAAAGGAGTCACCTGACCGAGAGACCAAATGTTTCACTGAGAACGTCCAGATGAACAGAATCAACCTTTGGGATAATCTGTTCCACACATCCATGTTTCACTTACTGCATTATATTTCCTCATTGCTGTGCACACAGGCCTGTGGCTTATAACCAGAGGTGTGGACTCGAGTCACATGACTTGGACTCGAGTCAGACTCGAGTCATTAATTTTATGACTTTAGACTTGACTTGAAAAAATGTTCTAAGACTTGTGACTTGACTTGGACTTTTACACCAATGACCTGGGACTTGAATTGGACTTGAACCGGTTTACTTGAAAAGACTTGATATTTTACCCCAAATATAAAATTTAACATGCATATTATATAGAGATTGAAAATGTGACGTCATTCACGGGTAGAACCGCAAAGGATTCTGGGAACTCGTGGCAAGCGGTACTAGCGCACGCAGGCTTTCAATTAAAATCAGTTAAACAGCGATAAAAAGAAACACAAAAATGTCAAGAAGCCGTTGTATTATTAACTGCAATAGCCGGTCGCATG
This sequence comes from Astatotilapia calliptera, assembly GCF_900246225.1. Lineage (NCBI taxonomy): Eukaryota > Metazoa > Chordata > Actinopteri > Cichliformes > Cichlidae > Astatotilapia > Astatotilapia calliptera. The sequence continues at coordinate 29,328 of NW_020535711.1, read as the reverse complement.
ACAGCCACGGGAAGCCGACGGGTAAAGAGATCGGTTGTTATCGGATTACGTCGTTGAAGAGAAATTGTTCGAGCCATGTTTCCAAAGTAACAAAGACGCGACGGGTGTCCTGGATTGCAGCCATTCAAAGATCAAATATAACGTCCCAGAACACTCCAGCTCACAGGTTAGTCTGCTCCAAGCATTTACACGAAGGTCAGTGTTTTTTAGTAGTTAATACGTCATTTTCATAACATAATTGGTGATATAGGTTACAAGCAAGTCTGGCGCTGAACAGAAATTGTCGCGCTATGCTCCTTTGTTTATTGTGCATAAATAGTGAATTGTCCTGACACAATATTACGTTTCGCTTCTGTTATTATGGTACATTGACAAAAACATATACTTTTATTCACAGGATAAAACAGGTTTGTATCACTAATTGCCCAGTACGATTACAGCATACAGTCTTATTGTCACTGCTACATTTCTGTGATGCTACCAGAAATTATTTCCACTACTAATTAATTACCGTTGAGCTCAAAGGTCCTATTAATAAACGGTTAAGGAATGTGTATTTATGACGACGATTTGTGAGACTGGTAAACTTATGATACGTACGATGGTCTTTCGTTCTACACGGTGCATTTCAAGGTCCTGCACCCATCCGTCGGTAAACTGTACCTGGGCTTGTTGCAGTGACCTGAAGTTACTAAACTTCATGAGTGTATGCACTCACTCCAAGAACTGTATGATTATAAATATGCATATAAATATGCTAGGATGAGATAGCTGACTTCATCTAACTAGCAAATGTTTTCCAGGCTACGTTGGTGATACAGTTTTTTTTAATGTGTATGATATTTTTGTCATGCGATTTTAAAGCTGGTCCTACAACCGCATCCAAGAATAACATGCAGCTTATCTCAGAACTGTCGGTGAAAATTATTCTTGGAGCTAGGTTTAATTGAGCTGCATTTTAAAGAGGTGCAATTTCACAATTTGTGTATATTTTCTAAGTTCACTATTTTGTCATGTGTTGAGAAAAACACAGATTTTAAAATTACATGGTCTAATATTTACATTTAGCATAACTGCAACATTATTTTTTCCTTTTTTTTTTTTTTTTTTTAAAGACTCGAAAGGACTTGAAATTCAAAGTTTCAGACTTGTGACTTGACTCGGACTTTTACACCAGTGACTTGAGACTCGACTCTGACTTGCCTGACATTACTTGAGACTTGACTTGAGACTTGAGGATAAAGACTTGAGACTTACTTGAGACTTGCAAAACAATGACTTGGTCCCACCTCTGCTTATAACCAACTCCAAGTTCAGACTCAGAGGCTGCTGAAGCTGTTTTCTGGAACAGAGACGTGTTGGATATAAAAGCAACTCTTCTTTATGTGTCAGCACTGAGGAAAGGAGCAGCTTCGTTTCTAAGTGTATGAAGGACTGTAGCAGTGTGTGTGTGAGCTTTATTTCACAGACAGAACCATGTCAAAAACACAACTTCAGGTAAAAACAATACAAAATCAAAGAGTCTGATCAGAAGGATTAAACAGAGGAGTGTGGGACTGTTTTTAACAGACAGCAGGTTAAGCCAGGCTGGAGGAGTAAACTGAGCCTCGGTGTGAGCAGCAGTGTGTTTGACAGGAAGCTGAGATAAACAGTCTGGAGCCCATTTAGTGCTTCATATGAAAGTGTGAGGATTTGAAAGCAAATCTAAAATCAAGCAGGAGTCAGTGTGAGAATGATTTGTGCTTTTCCTCAGTCAGATGCTGGGAGTTTCAGTTCATCCATGTTCAGCGTGCTGTGCTTTGTGTAACAGGAGAATATGACAGTATAAATCAAGTCTTCATGTCACTGAAAGCCTCCACAGTCTGCTATGGAGGTGCATCAGTTTGGATTTACAAGAAGAACATTTCTTAAACCTGCCACAAGATGGCGCTCCAACAGAAGGGATGTCCACAGTGTAACACAGACACACACATACTGTGTGAATGTGTGAGTGAATGGGCTTTCAACACAAGGCTTCTGCTGCTACCTTTAATGACATAATTAGCTAACAAGAACAAACTGTTAATTACCACCAAAGAACGGCTCCAGATTTTAGCTGCTGACCATTTTGTGAAACGTTGATTACATCAGCTTATTGTTGATTTTTCAACCTTAATATCAGCTGCTTTAAAGGAGCCTGGTTCTCTCGCAGTAACACTTTTCTTCACTAGATGCAGTGCAGGCACAGTCTGTGTTTCTAAACTACACACTAATGTTCATTGTTGTGCAGCTAAATCCTCCCTCTGGATGGGAAGAATCCCTGTCAGGCTTCAAACACCTGGCTTGGTGTTCTGGAGCTAATGTGTCACCTGTGAGGACTCTGAGATGAACACACAGCAGACACTTCAGTTCTCCGTCTGTGTGTCCTCAGTTTCCCAGCATGCCTTGGCTGTGGTGGTGGAGGTGAATGAGGGGGAACATGCTGCTCTGTCAGCACTCAGGTTTCATACCTGGTGATCTCAGAGGACAAAGCGGCGTTACAGCAGCGCACGTTGATGAGACCTGATGCTCTGAACAGTTCAGACTTCAGCCTCACTCTGAGAAAACAAACGACTGACTGTCAGCAGCAACTACACCTGCTCCATCAGTGACGGAGAGAAGAACTGAGACTGAGAGACATACAGCTGCAGGTCAAAGGTCAGAAACGCCCGCTCTTTGTACGGGTCAGGAGTTAGTACTGCAGAGGTCAGAGGTCAGCTTGCTGACAAACCATTTGAAACAGTTTGGAGCTAAAAGCACAACAGCAGAGGAAAGAAGAGACACTGCAGAGATGATGCAAAATATTGTGTTTTGTTCTCAGCTGTCAAAAAGTGTAACACACGTGTTCCAGCACAGCCTTTGTGTACTTTCACTTCTCCATACTGTCCATTGGAAATCCTGTTTGTTACTTTTTGATTTGAGTCCATGTGTCCAAAGCAAACTTCTGTCCCACACTTTCTCTGCTGACTCTTCACCGATGCTCAGATGATCTCAGATGATTTCACCAGAACTCATCAAAATTCGGGCTCCACAGAAACCCAGACGTCACTAAACAAGCGTAACAAGCAAAGTGAAAACTGGTCGTTCAGCTTTATTGACCAAAGATAAGCTCACATGTCACCTCATGACACAGACACTTATTTCCACAGCATGCACGAGGACTGACAATAAGTGTCTATAAAGCCACTTCTATCTGCCACACCTGTGCTTCTGTCATGGTTGCTCTCCTCTCACTCTGTCATTTATCCACAGTCTGCCTCCCTCTGCTCCGTCAGCTGACGTCCTCTCTACACCACCTGCTGTGTTTTATCCTGCAAAAACACATTTAAGAAGCGTTGCACCGAGTAACGGGAGTAACTGCTATAAAATCCATTTAAAGGAGGTGGTGCTGAGTGCTGTGACTGGGGTCCCACCACTGACATCACGGGTGGAGGACATGTTGGAAAACTGCTACAAAGTGCTGTGCAGCCAGCAGAGCTTACAGTCTGTCCTGTGTGTCATACAGGCTCTCACACTTAGTGTTTCTGTGACACATTGAAGAGAAGTTTGTGTTGTTCACAGTTGTGCTTGTACTGAGTGACAGCTGACATGACCTAACAGGAATAATGTGTCTGTGCTGAATGAGAAGTAACACACAATGAAGTCTTGATGCATCTCAATCATCCAGGAAAGTGAGTCTGTTGCTTCTGTTCATCTGGACGCAGCGTTTTGTGGGAGAAACGTGTCGTCATCATCAGGTGACGTCTTCAGTCTCAGCTGCAGGTTTCAGTCTTACAAACAGGACATTTGCATAAAGACTGAAAGCAGCTGCAGGAACGATGGGCTGGGAGCTCCGTTCCTTCATCTTAATTATGCAGATTCTCAGGACCATTGATCAACAACCACTGATCCATGTCCATGAGTCCCATTCACAGAGATGTGGGAATGGCTGCAGTCACAGCATGTAAGATGGAAATAAATGAGAAGTATTTAGCTGAAGTGGATTTGATTTATGTTACTTCTTTTTTAACTTGTAGTTCTACATTGGAAGATTATTGTGATATTGAAATATAAAAATACATTTATATTCTATTATTTTCTCAAAATAAGCGTCACACTCGTGGAAGCCGGTGTAGCCGCCGAAACGCCTGCATTTATGGAGACTTTCAGCCCCAGGTAGGCCAGTTATGGATCTTGGGATCCACATTATGTCAGCAGCTGTTCTCCACCGTGAACTGTGTTCAAACAAACACGCTCACGCCTCACAGACGACAGCTTACAGTCTGTAGAGATAAAGTGACTTCTTACAGCCCCGACCTGCAGACGCTGTGCGCAGAGGTTCAGGAGCAGAAGTCCCGTTGTAAACATATCACGGCAGACCCGACGATGTTTGCATGAACGCGCTTTTCAGCATCTCTTTATTGACCACTTTACACACACGGTTGCTGTGCGCACACAGCCGGCTGTAGCTTTGCAGCTCACAGCCCGACACACACCAACAACAGCAGAGAGAGCACAGACGTTAAGGTGCGTCCGCCTCCCCTGCAGCGGCGCTGCAGACCACGCCCGCCACACGCAGTAACCAGGTAAAATACATACTTGGGCAGAATTTTGCAAATATCTATTTTTCATTTTGTAGCAGCATAGAGCTTTTTTCCAATTATTTTTTAAAAGTCAGGTCAAGGCTCCAAAAGCCCAAAGGTGATATAACAGTTTGTGTTTGCTACATGGATCATTGTAGTTCAGCTGTTTGAGGGAGTTAGTGTTTGTGTGTCTCTCTGTGTGTGTGACTTCCAACTGTTTCTAACAGCATCCTTAGCCATAAAATGGTGATCTCCCCCACACCCAATATATGGTTCACTTCCTGTATTGGTTCACCGTGCACAACACAGTGAAGCCACTAAAGGGCAGGAAGCTGACCACACAAGAAACAGAATCTTCACAGAGATGTGTCGACAATAATCCTCCCCCAGCACAGAGTGGGTGGAGAGGTGGTCAGGATCAAAGGAATGTCTTGATCCTACAGATTGAACTAAGACCTGTAAAATTTAAGAAACACATTGATAACATTCAACAATTAGACTCAACAGGAGCCATTAGGAAAGCCACAATGTTCATAGAGGGGCCATGCAGCTCACACTTGACTGTGACTCCTGACCAGGGCTGGACTGGGACAAAAAATGGTCGCGGGCATTTTGACTGGAGACCGGCCCACCAGGTATTAAAGGAAAAACCATGAAGCCTTTGAATGAAAACAAACGCTGTTGTCACAGTGATGGATGCTGTCTTGTTGGTATACATGCATCAGTCTAATAAACTTAAACCTGCACCATCCTCCCTGTCCTGGTATTCTAAACAGGAAGTAGACTGTTGGTCGAGTTAACCTCCTGAACATCTACAACACACGGTGAAAACCTGACATTAAGACAGAGACTAGAGGTGAGACATGATCATTGCTGATTACTGATGACAGATTTAGATATGTTTTCATAAACCTTTCATTTGCCACATCAATAAACAGCACGGCAGGGCAAAATATGTTTTCTAACATGGCAACCTTTAAAAAGTGAAAGGAGACAGAAAGACAGGTGAGAAAGAATCAAACGGACTTTTTGATGCATTTTACACACAGCACTGGTGCAGAATCTAGAAAATGTGGGGAACACTGGCATCATATGCAGTACTTACTTCTGAAGAAATTATGATGGGACCCTAAAAAATGACTATGTACAATAATGGATTTCTATACATTTTACATCAGATGGAAACGTTTGTTGTAAGATTCAGATAATTATTTATTAAAAGTGAGACATTTTAAATGAGAACAAGAAAGAAAAGTATTTCTTTGTGCCCCCCTCTCCCTGTTAATGCCCTACCTGCCCCCCTGGCAACACTTTGCTAGACCCGCCCCTGCACAGTTACCAGCTGTCAGCTACACAAAAAGGATCCTGGTGTTATTTGTCTCTCAGAAACAGTTCATAACTTCAACTCATTTTTGTTTTGTCATGTTTTGTTCTTTACATTGTCTTTCTTCTATATAATTGTTAAACATTTAATAAATATGTCTACAAAAAGATTTTAAAAATCAGACATTTCACACAGACACCCAAATGATTTCTGACTGATGAAGGGGGCTGAAGGTGCCCTGCTCTTGCCCAGCTTCTGCTGCTCTCTCCCTGCTCACTGTCAGCAGCTGGCAGCCTCGGTCCTGCCTGAGACTCTTCATCTATCAGTGCCAAAGAATATGGGAAATAGCAACGCACAACATGCACATTACAAAACAAGCACATGAATCAGCATTACATTCATTAGTGAAGTGCTGACATTCGTTCCTAAACTTTGTTTGCTTTGCTTCTTAACCAGTGAAGCAGCGAGGGGCTTTCTGAGGTTCCTGCTCGTAAATGCCCAAAATGAGTCGAGTATTTCTCTGCAACTACAAACTCTGCTTTCATCAGAGGTGTAAATATTACAGCACTGTGTCAGAGTCACTGAGGCTGGAACACAGAAAAAGGAAGTAGATGTATTTATTTTTAGACTTTATTGCCTGGAACCACTTTAAAAATACGCTTTGGGTCACAGTTAACTGCAGAAAACCAGGAATCCACATATGAACATTATCTGTGCAGAGATTTATGCTCACGTCACACGAGCTGATAAGGAGAAGCCAAACCTGGAAGCCACGACTTTGTTGAGGGTGTTTTTTGCAAACTTCTCTCCACAAATTCACATTTTCAAACTGCTTCAACATCTCACTCTGTGTCTTCGTGTGTCTCTGAGCTTCGGTGCAGGATCATCATTAAAATGGTGGAAAAATGAGCATGATTGCAACGACCACGGCAAATGGATCAAGTTACAAAAATTAAGCGATACTGATCAACGCACCACAACGATTATGTCGCACGACACAGGATGTGATGTCACAACTGGTGCGAGACTTGCTGGCCTGCTCCTATGAGGGTTGTTTTCCGGGGATGGCTTGTTCCTCTTAGTTGCGCGGTCGGGGTTCCCCCAGGTGTCGGGTGGTTCTTGGGGTCCAGGGTCCCGTCTTTGGCTTTCTCTGAAGTGGCCGGCCTCTGCATTGGTTGGCTGGCCGCTGCTTCTGGACTGCTAGTACTCCTTCCCCTGGCTGTGGGAGCTCCATCTGTGGCAGCAAGACCAAGGGCGGATCTAGAGAAATTTTCTTGGTCGACATGGTGCATTTTTCCACCGATAGGAAATGTGGATTTTTTCCTTTCTTTACTGTTTTCGCGCTGTCCTTAGAAAACGCTTAAAACACACACAAACGTGACGACAGTGTTTAGAACAAAGCGTGGCTGATATATATGATCATAACTCTGGATTTACTGGCCTGTAATTAAAATTTAAAAACTTTGAAGTCTGAACTTTCAATGTGGCTGAAACAGAGACTCAGCGTTGCTGCAGCTTGTTGCTATGGCAGCTTACATCAGTCATGTGATTTGGAGGTGCAGCATGTCCGTGGACCACAGAGGGTTAATAACACTCACCTTCCTCCATTTCCACAGTGTAACATCCACCCACCTGTGTAAAATCCAAAATTCCCATGGTGTTGTTCAGAATGTGCTCTGGCACGATCATAAGCATCGCTTGCTGCTGAAAACAAGAAAAAAGCTGTCCTGCTATGGGCTGAACCATTTGTTACTGATGCAGGGGGGGACACTATGGAATATATACAGTTTTAGCATTTATATTCACTGTTGACTGTAACTACGCTCAAACTGTTAATGCGATCTTATTTTAATAAACAACACTGTCATATGCAAAACTGGGGTGGCACTTGGGGTGGCAAGAGATCATTTTAGGGTGGCACTTGCCACCCCACACTCAGAAAAATAAAGGTGCCAACTGGAACCAAAAGTGGTTCTTTAGACTGATGCCATAGAAGAACCTTTTTTGGTGCCACAAAGAACCTTTCAAACAATGGTTCTTTGAAGAACCATTTCTTTCAGTGGTTCATTGAAGAACCTTTAAAGGAAGGCACGTGCAGAGGGGGGGCTAGAGGGGCTTGAGCACCCGCCCCTTTCCTGATGGGTGCCCAAGGTGCCCTTTTGTTGAGGCAACTTAAAAAAAAAAAAATTATTATTATTTTTTAATGTGTGCGTGCGGAGTCCTGTCTGTGCCCCTCAACAATAATATTTAACTATTAATCACAGTTTCGCTAAATAAAAGGATCTGGCTTGCATCAGTCACATGATCACATTTAACCAATGATCGCCCTTGACGGCAGAACGCTGTTGTGCCAAAGTAGTTACCCCCGTCAAAAATTGTTTCCCCATTCACGGGAGTGCGCAAAGTAGGAGGAGCCACTTGCCCAGCTCCGTTCTGTACGCTACTTGTCACTGATCTTGAGTCGACGCGATAAAGAGTAAAAGCTGGAAAACAGCAGACTCGATGAATTTAATATTAGTTTCGTGACATTGTAATGTGCCGTGTGGAAGACAGTTTACCTTATACTGTACACTGAAATAACCTGCTGGGAATACTTTGTCTAGAAAAAGACTTTGATACTATAATACTGTAAAACCAGATGGAAACACGTCGCTCTCCAGTGAATTGACACTCGGTTTACACTTTGTAGCAAAGCTATCACGAATGAGTTCATTTGCAAAATATATCTCAATCTAATCAATAAGTACAGTAACTTTGGAGAAGATGTCTTATTCACAGCAAAAGTTATGGAGGGATACAGATTTTATCAGGCTGTGTGGCATCGGCTGCCAAAATGTGTGCCCCCCCCATCTGTAATCCATATTGGCTTTGTTATCACAAAGGGTATATTTGCCAAATAAGTCACAGTATAACCAATAAGTACAGTAACTTTGGAGACCATTTGGTTTTTTTAGACTTCTTAATTTAACATCTACATCTAGATCACTGTACCAATTTGTTGGATATCCCAGTAGAATAATTTGTAAGCACCAATTCTGGAGAGTAGAATGTGAGGACTCTTTCCAGCCCAGGCATCCATTATATCTACAAAAAGTAATAAGAAAAAGAGATAAGTCAGCAGGACTAAATGTAAATCAAAATTTAAAATGCATAATTTCTTATGTAGTGTCTGACAAAAGACGTGTTTCAGGGTAAATACTTTTAAGACGCTGATAAAATGGGCACATGGTTTAACATTGTATTTTGTAAAAAAAAAAAAAAAAAAAGAGCACTTAAATTTGCTTTTATTTGGGGGTAAAGTTACACTTACAATGTTCTACAAAGACATTTAAATAAATTCATATTAATGAAAGAAAAGAAATTTAAATACATAGCAATAGAAAAGCTCTTGGCCCCTATCAAATTTTTTTCCTGCAGAAACACCTATTACAACAAATTTTTAAAATTATGTTTAGTTGAAGCTACATGACTATATTTTAAAATACTCAGGCTCAAGGCTTGCACCTGTGGCCTTTACTATTACATAACCGTTTCTGGAAAAATGTTATTTTTCTCCTCCAAAACTAGTTTTATTATCTCTAAAATATAGTGTCAATTTTTGGGCTGTTAAAAGCAGCGTCTTAAAGAGTATTTGATCTTTCAAACTGTTGCTGGCAGGCAGTCATCATCACAACATTAATATACTTCTTGTAGTGGGCATTCTATGTCACTAGCAGCATTTATGACAGCAATTTTAGAAAATAAGAAAATGAAGAACATACACTACTAGTCAAAATTTGGGACACACCTTCCCATTCAGTGTTTTTCTGTGTGTTCATGCTTTTCATGCAGTGACAATCATCTTAGGTGACTACCCCATGAAGCTCACTGACAGAATGCCTAGAGTGTTCAAAGCAGTGATCAAAGCAAAGGGTGGCTAATTTGAAGAATCTAAGATATAAAAAATATTTTTGATTCTTTCATACTTTTTGGTTTACTACATCATTTGTGTTAGGGTTAGTGCTCCATATCAATCAATCAATCTTTATTTATAAAGCACTTTTCATACAAAAAAAATGTAGCACAAAGTGCTTTACATAGTTAAAAGCAGCCCACCCCACCCTCCAACTCACTCCCCACACTCTCAATACACATATATCCACACACACACACACACACACACACACACACACACACACACACACAGAAGATTAAGAAGATTAAAAAATTAATAAGAATAAAACCAAAAAATATTAGGTAAAGCCTAAATTAATAATAGAATGACAGGATAGAATAAATAAGCATAAAATAAATAAACGCTAAGTAAAAGCTAAATTAAAAAGGTGGGTCTTGAGCCTGTTCTTAAAAACATGTACGTTCTCTACGGCCCTGAGCTCCTCCGGCAGGCTGTTCCACAGCTCCATATGTGTCCATTCATAGTTTTGATGCCTCGAGTTCTAATCAACAATGAATCTACAAAATAGACAAGGAAATTAAGAAGCAACATTAAAATGAAGGTGTGTCCAAACTTTTCACTCTTAGTGTACATCAGATATACAATATAAATCATGAACATTCTGGGTTACACAACAACAAAAGAAAGATTCACAGTTTTGAAGGACTCACTTTTTCATTTGTGTAATTTTACACATGTGGCTTACATTCTTTTACAAGTTTTCTATAATGTTTTGCCCCATGAATGTTTTTTTAAAGCATTAACATATTATTAAATTTAAATATTCTGTTAGGAAATATACCTAACAAAATCTTTTTAAAGGTGTAAAATTTCCTATGCCATGATCTACAGAGTACTGAAACAAACACTGTCATAGGAACAAAAGTCCTTTTTTTAAAAATAAAAAAATATTATATTTATTTACATTTCTCTGCAACTGTTGGTTCTATGGTTTGTGCTGTAGATTGCTGGGCTGTAATCTGTGGAGCTGAGGCTTGTGTGGTTGTAGCATTTGGAGCTGTGGTCTGTGAGGCTGGGTCTGCTGCCGTTGTGGTCTGTGAGGCTGGGTCTGCTGTTGTGGTTTGTGAGGCTGGGTCTGCTGTTGTGGTTTGTGAGGCTGGGTCTGCTGTTGTGGTCGGGTCTGCTGTTGTGGTTTGTGAGGCTGGGTCTGCTGCCGTTGTGGTCTGTGAGGCCTGGTCTGCTGTTATTGTCTTTGAGGCTGGGTCTGCTGCTGTTTTGGATTCGCTTTGTAGAGCTGTAGCGTGTTCTGGTGCTGTAACACTTGTGGCTGGTTCTGGTGGTTCGTTCTCTTTCTGTGCTGTTGATCCTGACTCTGGTTCTGATACCGTTATTGGTATACCTTGTGGAACTGGAGATGGATGTTGTGTTTGAACTGGTAGTGATGTAAGTGATGCCATTGGTGCTGTAGCCTGTGTAGCTCTAGGAGGAGGTGGTGGTGCTACCGCCACTGGTGCTGCTGTAGCCTGTGAAGCTAGAGCAGATGCTGGTGCTGCTGGACCTGGTTGTGCTGTTAGTAATGTGGCTGCTGTTTTCTTTAAACCCTGGTGTGGCACTCTTGGCATGCTGTCTTTGCTTAACTTTAGTTGGTCAATATTTACTTTTGGAATGATTGTCCCATTGGAATCCTGAAGATCTGCACTTTTACCTTGGATTGCTGTAATAATGTAAGGGCCTAAAAAGTTTGCTTCAAGTTTCCCCCCTTTCCTCTGCTAGACTCTTATGTTAGCTCTTAAAACTTTGTCACCAACTTTGAAGACGACATCTCTCTTCATCATTTTTATTTTGCCCTTTGTTTTTTCCTGAGCTTTGACCACGTTGTCCTTCACCAGTTCCAACAGTTTTTGATGCTTTTGAATGTCTTCCGACACCTTCCGACAGATCAGTTTCAGTGAACATTATTCACAGAGGGATCTACAGAAACTGTAACACTGTGCAGCTCTGCGACTCAACAATATGACAACAATGTAACACACACTAGAATCATCAAATAAAGCCCCACTAACCACTAGAACTAGAACTAACTAACTAGCACTGGACACTTGCATATTAGAGATTTCTACCACCATAGGAGGCGAGATATCATCCTTGAACCAGAGCATCCAGCCCTCAATTTCTGACATAAAAAGCGACGTGGCCAGGCATGATAACACTTTGACTGAACTGCAGGACTGTGCCTCGAACCACTCTGACACCATCGCCACTCTCCAGGCCACTGTGGAGCGTTTGTCTGCGGAGGTAAAGAAGTTAGATGAGAGATGTGGAGCTCTTGAGGCACTCCAGGAGGAATAATTTAAGAACTGCAGGAATACCAGAAGGCACAGAGGGACCCAAGATGACTGAGTTGGTTCACACCTGTTGGCGGAGGCGCTATCTCTCGAGGAGAAGCCACTCATCGATCGAGCACATAGAGCGAATCGCCAGCGTCCCAAACAAAGTCATCTTCCTCGGCCCATCATCTTGAGATTGCACTACTACCACATTGGTGAGGAAATTCTGCTGAAAGCTGCAGAGAACAAGAACCTGATGTATAAGGGTTTTTAAAATAAACATCCTCCCAGATTTCCCTCCCTCGGTTGGAAACGCAGAGCCGCATTTGCAAATATGAGAGGAAGACTACGTGGGATGACCGGCGTCAGGTACAGACTGCTATACCCTGCAAAGCTGTTAGTGACATGAACTTGACATAAGAAAACGAATTTATCCCTTTTTGATTCTGTGTATCTGGCGCTCATCCAGTGAGTTCACACTTGGCAGAAACAGACTGAATTTGTCTGGAGAACTTTGGCTTCAGCCAAGTTAGATAAACACACTGTGTCTCTGTCAAAACAGCAGTGTAGTTGTGGCACCCCTGTGAGGGAATGACCACATTAATATTATTTTGTGTAAAACACTCATGTAACGGGACATTTTTCATTGCTATATGTATTTATTTGCAGTTTCTTTAAGAGGATAGAAAATCCATGTAACAGGGATTCATTTTATGTTAGAAAGCAGTGAGGGCGGAACTTTGGTGCTTGCTCCGGGGTTTCGGGGAGCAGTAAGTGGAGCCCACCTTCCGCTGCTTCCTCAGACACGTTCTGGAGGAAAGCAGAGACGCATCGTGTCTTCCTTACTCTGCTCTTCACCTGCTTTTACAGGTCGGTACACGGTGCTCGCACCGAAAATGTTGTTTATTGTCACCATGGTTACCCACGTTAATGTGAATGGGAGAGTTAAGGCGGTCCGCCAAAGTTATTTATATGTAAACACGGGAGAAAACCAGAGGAGTGTCCCGCGCGACCGCACCGCGAGCCCGCTCGTTAGGTGGAGCGCTCGTGAAGCAGAGTCAGTGCGCTCCTATGCTCTGTGCAAACGTGTTGTAATGCTCCAATCAAATCAGTTCTGTGAGATGTGAATGTTAATAGTTCTGTTAAAGTGACTGAGTAGATTAGCTAGTGTAACACAAGCACTCTGAGCAACTCTGTGTAGCTAACAGAGGCATTCATGGGTTGATTCAACAAGCTGTGTTTCATGATGCACTAAATAGTGATTTTGCCAGTAAATTACTGGAGGGAACAAATGTAATGTATTTACCAATGCTGTTATTGAATAGAACTGTTTAGCCAGTAAGACACTGCAGAAGACAATGTGATGTGTTTATTGATATGATAAAAGGATGTAGCTGTTATGGAAAGAAGTGTGAACTTGAGAAACTGAACCAGTTAAAAAGAGTATATTTCACTGATGTTGTGAAATAAGTAAATGTAATTGATGTGAATGAGGAACCAGCTGAACAGTATATTGAAAGCTCATGTTTAGTGTTTTATAGCATTTATTTGTGTGAAATAAATCAGACTCAGACACGTTCTGGAGGAAAGCAGAGACGCATCGTGTCTTCCTTACTCTGCTCTTCACCTGCTTTTACAGGTAACATATTTGTCATCGAGGTCTTCATCCTTGGGACCCGTAACATAGTAACTTCTTCATTGTTATACTTCTATAGTTTTCCCATTTTGTGAGCTGTGGATGTGGAAAGTGTCTCAGTGACACATCCACATGAAAACGGCGTTACCTTCGTTCATTTGCACGTCAAATGAACGAGCTGTTTGGACTTTAACGTCACAGCTGATGCTTCGATACTCGAACTCAAGAGTTCAGCTTCCACTCAGAGGTACAAGTACACACAGCAAAGATAAACGTGTACACAAGGTTGAACCCACAAGTGCACAGCTCCAACCAGAGATGGGCAGTAATCCGATTACTTTTTTCAAGAAACGAGTAAAGTGAGGGATTACTATTGCAAAAAAGGTAATTAGATTACTGTTACTTTCCCGTAAGCACGCTGCGTTACTAAAACCGCAGCTGTGTGCAGATGAACAATGGATAATCTATCGAGTGTGGAGAGAGTGTGAGCGTGCAGCGTTTAAAGCGTGGAAGCACTGACCTTACTTTGAGTTTGACTCTGTAAAAAGTGACAAAAACATTAGCATCCGCTGTTCACTGCGTGGGAAGACAACATGCTCACTCACTATGTGTTAATGGGCATGCTTATTTATAACTTTGATAAAATGTCATAAAAATAATTCCATGCCAGCTCACCATTGGTGATCAGGTAGTTTCTGTTCCAGTTCCAGTCCCATAAATCATGAAGCTTGCTGCCAGAAAAGCTTCAAATCTCCTTTGAAAGCTGTTTGTGGTCTTGATTGTGGGAGCTTCAGTTGTCTGACTCCAGCTGCCACACAGTGCTCACTGATATCATTTGCAAAATGATGTGTGACAATATTTATCAGTGAAGCAGAAATCAGGAAGTGACGACTTTTCTTTGAACATTTGCTCAGGCTAAGCTGTGCTTTCTACCACAGTTGGGAATTTCCTGGTTTACAACAAATTATTGTGTCAACACCGCATAAGATTTCAAACTACAGGAAAATCACTGGAGTTATAAGAGGCAGACAACGACACACACACCACATGCATGCTGTTGCTATTTATTGTGGATTAACCTGTCAAGGGCAAGAACAAAATAATTCTGCCTCAAATACAGGAAATCATAGCTTTCCTGTATTTCCTCCATTGTTGGCATGCTGGTTAGTGCTGTTGCTCCACAGTAAGAAGGTCCTGGGCTAAATTATCCATGAATGTAAACGGCTGTGTGTTTCTATCTGATAGACTGGTGAGCTGTCCAGGGTGTACCCTGCCTGGTAACCTATCACTTCAGGGTTATTTCCCAGCCCTGCTGCAACCAGGATAGAGATAGGAGGATGGTAGTTGTTGTAGACCCATTCAATTTCAATTGAAGGATTAAAATGTTCCAGGAGCTCAACTTACTCCATCTGAACATGTTTCAATTGTGTTTTATGAACACAACATGCAGGTTTACTGAATATGAAAAGGTTGTGTTGATTTAACTCAGTTGTTTAAGTTTCTGCCAAAGCAAAACCTTTGTGTGCAACCAGTGTCCACTATTGAATCAAGTAAATCCAACATGTTTTTGTCAGTGCAAAAAGGAGTTACGGTGCCTGTATTCCTGC
The DNA here is from genome assembly GCF_900246225.1 of Astatotilapia calliptera. Taxonomy (NCBI): domain Eukaryota; kingdom Metazoa; phylum Chordata; class Actinopteri; order Cichliformes; family Cichlidae; genus Astatotilapia; species Astatotilapia calliptera. The sequence continues at coordinate 13,959 of NW_020535711.1, read as the reverse complement.
ACAATATTGTCCCAGGAGGGAGAAAAACTTTCTGGTGAAGTTTTGGTTGATTTTTGGGTTTTGCTTGACACTAGGTTGATTTTATCAGTGAGGTTTGGATTGTTTTCTTTCTCTAAGAGAGAGAAAGATGGTTTTATGCTTGGACATGTTTGCAATGGGCCCCAGTATTTGTTACTTTATTAGTATTTTATTGGTTGCGTTTGTTTGTGCTTTTGTTACAGTGCACTGAGATAAGAACATCTGAGAGGTGTGATCCACCGGTGGTGATATTTTGGTATTTTGTGAGTTCCCGATTTAACAAATCAGCTCTTTAATCCAGACCTGAGAGGTTGAACTTTAAAGCGCTATAAAATATTCTTACTGGAAACAGTGGCAAAGTGTTTTTCTCCATGATTATAATGGGCTTGGGAGAAATTCACTTATATGTGACACTGATCACATGAGAAGTCCTGAGTCCGATGCATGTGACATTGGTCTTGGGGCAGTGTTGATGAAAAAGGATGACAAGGGTCGTGAGTACGTTGTGGCTTTTGCTAGTCGCTCCCTTCACAAAGCTGAACTCCCCTACTGCACTTCAGAGAAGGAGTGCCTCGCTGTGATATGGGCTCTGGAACACTTCCGCCCATATGTTGAAGGTGTTCATGTTACTATCTTCACTGACCACAACAGTCTCAGGTGGCTCATGTCTCGTCAAAACCCAACGGGCCGACTCGCCTGCTGGTCACTTCGTTTGCAGGACTTTGATTTCACAATAGTGCACAAACCTGGTGCACAGAACAAAGTTCCCGACGCACTGTCACGCAACCCTTTGCCTCTGACCTGTGACAGGCCGACTGATCTTTTACCAGATCATGCTGTCATGGGCAGCCTGGACATTCGTACTCTGCCCCCCGTCATTCTGGCTGACCGTTCACAATTCAGACAGCTGCAGTTAGACGATCATGTCACAGGTCCACTCCTCAGAGACATTGAAGCAGACTCTCTGAACAGCTCGGACAATGCCACCTTGTTACAGTATGTTGTGTATGACTCTCTTTTGTATCACAGAGAACCCAAGTCCACATGTGCTTTGCACCCTTTGAAAGAGCTGAAACTGTTTGCCCCTACTTCCATGAGAGGCACCTTGCTGGACTATTACCATGACCACCCCACAGCAGGTCACTTGGGTGTTTCTAAGACATTGGCTAGACTGCGTTTTAGGTTTTTCTGGCCCAAAATGGCAGCTGATGTGAAACGCTATGTGATTTCATGCTCAGTGTGCCAACTCACCAAGCCAAGTCAGAAAAAAGCAGCCGGTCTTTTGGTTCCCATTGTCCCCCAGAAACCCTGGGAGTATGTGGGTGTGGATTTTGTTGGGCCACTTCCCCGCACCCCCACTGGTAATGCTTATTTGATTGTGTTTGTTGACTATTTGACTAAATGGGTTGAAGCCAGTGCTGTCAAAGAAGCTACATCTCAGGTAGCAGCTGGTAAATTCGTCACTGACATTTTTGCTAGGCATGGTACACCCACTTACCTCATTTCTGACAGAGGGTCTCCTTTTGTGAGTGAGCTTTTTGAACATGTTGTTTCTGCCTTAGGCTCGGTGCACAGACTCACTACGGCATATCACCCTCAGACAAATGCTACTGAACGCGTCAACCGGACTCTGAAAACTGCAATCCGCGCTTATGTAGGTGATAAGCACACATCATGGGACAAGTTTCTCCCTCAGATTTGCTTTGCTCTGCGCACCGCCCCCCATGACAGTACAGGTATGACTCCTGCCATGATGCTTTATGGTCGTGAGTTAGACACCCCGCTTGACCTTATCACTCAGCCTTCTACAGCAGGTGTTGATGAACCGGGTGTGCCTTACCCTGAGACTCTGAGAGCCTCCCTGCAGGAAGCTCACGACCACGCCAAAGCAGCTTTGGACTATAGCCATGACAGACAAAAACATTACTATGACTTGAGACATCGACATGCCACGTTTCGTGTTGGTGACCTTGTGAGAGTTAAGACGCTCAGTCTAACTTTACTGCTAAACTTGCACCACTGTTTCAGGGACCATTGTGTGTATCTCAGAGACTCAGTGATGTTAATTACAGGCTCACTTGGGTGGACTCCGGTGTGGATGCAGGTGTTTATCATGTTGTGAACATGCAACCGTTCCATACCTGGGACTCTCTCACTTCCAAAGAACATTCTGTTTCATTGCCTGCTGAGAGAGAGACCACAGAGGGTCTGAACTCTGACTCTCAGGCCCACCCTGGCCCCCCTGCAGATACTGACATTGACTCTGAGCCATTCCCCTTTGATTTACCGGACATTGACTCTTCTTCTGGTGTGGGCGCTGTTCCAGAGAGTGTTTCACCCAGATCTGTCCAGCACCCAGCTGCTGGTGGACATTACAATCTCAGGCCCAGACGTTGCCCCAGAGTTACGTCTGGCTGGAGCAACAAAAGATGGACTAATGATTTTCACACAACCAGGCTTGATCTGAAGTGAAATGTTTTGGTTAAACCTGTTTGATGCTGTCTTGTTGCATTGCTACTTTGAGTCATGATATGTAGATGTTTCTGTTTGGTTCATTCTTGGCATTTACTTAGAAAAAAAAGAGAACACAAGAAAAAAGTGAAAAAAACTGTACATATTCGTCTTATTTTCACCAATTTCATTTTTAAATGGTCTTTTGCCCTGTGTGTGTGCACCAATCTTAGCTGTAACCTCTATGTATAGGGTACTGTTTGGTGTGGTGTGTGCTTTTTCAGCTGTGTACGGCTGAGGACAGCCTTTTTCTCACCAGGGGGGGACTATGTAACAGTTGCTATTGTAATGCAGTGTATCACCACATGGCGGCGCCTCCTGTCTCACGACTGGTGTCACCCCCTTTTTGTTCTTCTTCGCACTCCTCCTGTAATGGATGCTCCCGTGTGTACGCGGACTAGTGTGCTCTTTAGTAATGTGTGGTAGAGGTAGCACTTTTATTTTTGATATTGTAAATAAATGAGTACTTTTTGGAAAGTCAGAAGCTGTTGCTCATTCGCTATCCACCTGCACACCTCCGCGGCTGGCTTCATCTCCACTGCACGTTACAATATGTTGATTTTTTTCGCCTACTCATATCATAATTTTTTTACTCCTGGTTCTGTATGTTCATGTTCTGTTCTTTTGTAAACTTCATCTGTTTGTATGTTGTATACTCATTGTGTTTCAATAAAGTTCCATTTAAAAAAAAGGTACGTTCTAAACGAAGCTTCAGACGTCACTGATCACGTGACTCTGGCCAAACGAATCAAGCCTCGACACGGTGCTTCTGAAGCAGCGCGTTGATCTTTCTGACACACGCACCGGAGCGTCAGCTTCAAGCGGACCATCACTACGTCTCACATCTAAAGGTGTCAAGGTAACTTTGAACTGAGTTCAGTCAATCTGGAGTTTTTCCAAGTTTTCTGTTGCTCTCTGTGAGAGAAGAGCGTTAAAGGCGGGGCTCTCCAGAGTCCAGCAAAACAGGAAACCACAGCTGGGTGTGTGTCTAAGTGTGCAAACCAATAGAATGCATCGTGGTGGGGGGGGCATCACGGGCAAGAAAAAAATAAAATAATCGGTCGTACCCATGCTTCCCCGACGTCATGCCAGCGCATATTGGGAAATTCGTAGGCACCGATCGGTTTTCTATCAGCCATTTGCTGGGAGTAAGGGCGCCCTCCGTTTGCGAGGTGCGCCTGCTGCTGGCGGCACAGGGAGGAGAGGGCGGGGCGGCGGGGAGTCTCTGGCTGGCTGGAGCGGCATCTAATAACCAACTCGCAAAACAAAATAAAAACAACACAACAAACAGATATTATGATACAGACTTATAATCTGCACCGATGTTTTTTCTAAATTCTATAAAGTGAGCGCGAGAGCCCTCGGTGCGCCTGCGCGCTGCTGAAGTCAAAGTAAACTTTATTGTCATCTCCGCTACAGACAGTCCAGCATATAGAGAGACGAGACGACGAGGCTGCAGTTACAGCGGTGCAAGTAAACAAACAATAAATATAAGAAGAGTAACGGTGTGTTCACACCGAACGCGATGGACGCGAATAAAACGCCCCAAACGCCCCTAATTTGACGCGTGCACATTCGCGTCTCAACGCGTGTCCAAGAAAAATCCATCGTCAACCGGAAATGTGGGAGGAATGTGGGAGGAAGTTGTGCCAGACATCTTTGCAAGATGGCAGCTGTCGAGCTAGCGCTTGAAGAGAGACTCTCCCTTCTCTATGTACTGTGGAGAGCAGCAGCGTAAAAGACGTCCTCGCCGTACCTGGGTCCATCAGGTCCTCCAGAGGCGTGAGCAGTTTGGTGAGTTTCACCATTTGCTCCAGGAGTTGCGCCTGGATGACGGCCGATTCCAGCGCTATCACCGTCGGCCAGTTTGAGGACCTGCTTTCCCTCGTCGGTCCCAGAATCGCCCGCCTAGACACCAACTACAGACGCTCAATCCCACCTGCAGAGCCCCTGTCCGTCTGCCTGAGGTTAGTAAAAGTGTTTAATACGGTAGTTCTTTAATGATACCTGTGCTAATATATGCTAAACCATCCATTTATACACTGCTAACATGGATGTGCTATGCTAACAGTGAATGCTGTCGGTGTTTACTGAAAGCAAACTGTGGTACAGAGACGACTGTTTATAATATTTCTAGTGATACTCAGAAGGTCTCATCAAGCCCCGATTTAATTCGATTTACGCTGTTATCAGTGTTTGAATGATAGCATGGCTGTGGTGTCACATCAATGTATGCGCTCGGTGTTTGCTGATATCAAACTGTAGCATTAGGACCACTGAGTTAACCTTGTAGTGATACTCACTCCTTTATATTTAGACCTGGTTTAATTCTGGGATAGTTGAATGTTTGTATATAATCCCTGCAGCTGTCAGACTCTATAGCAGGGGTCACAGCCTTTATTAAAACAGAGTCAGATAAAACTGTGAACAGTTTGGTTCATCTTTAGTTACATGGTTCTATCTTGATAAGCTGTCTTATCACAGATTAATTTTTCAAAAATATTAATGATTTAAGCAAGGAAAGGGCTACATGTCAACATACAACTCTTTATTTCTATTAATGTCTTACTTCATTCCTACCTGATTGACATGTTTAGGAATTATGAGTGATTGGCTCACTGTAGTTGTGAAAGTTGCTACCAATCAAATTATGATATGTTAAAGTTAAAACAAAATACAACCGTTTTAGATATTATCTAATATACATTTTGTAATTATCCTTATAATTACAAAATGTTTTATGTAAGATTTAAGTTTTGTGATTTAAATCTGACATCACAAAAGTATTTTGGAATTTGAATAATGTATTTTGTAACTGCAGTACACATAATACTGATTTTGAACAATTTTGTCCAGGTTCCTTGTCACCGCGGACTCCTTCAGCACCAAGCGTTCAGTTACAGAGTCGGTGTGTCCACGGTGAGCCAGATCACCCCCCAGGCAGCGACGTCCATCTGGGACTGTCTAGTGGACGACTTCATGGCTGTGCCTTCACCTGGAGACTGGCGCTCCATCACAGAGGGATTCCAGGAGCGCTGGAACTTCCCTCTGTGCTGTGCAGCTCTGGATGGGAAGCACGTCCAGACAATGGCACCCCATATATCATATAGGAGACACACACATTGATATGGACTAAATATTTATTTCATTTCTTTTTTGTGGTGCCCAAATTTATGCACCTGCTTGATTTTGTTTAAACAATTATTGCACACTTTCTGTAAATCCAGTAAACTTCTTTTCACTTCTCAAATATCACTGTGTGTGTCTCCTGTATGATATTTAACTGACATTTTTTTTATTGTAACAACCAACAATTTATACAGGAAAATAATGTCTATTAACAAGGTTGCCAAAACTTCTGCATCCCACTGTATTAGTATATTTTGTCATTAGTATAATATGAAATAAATTCTACATGTGTCAAGTTGTGTGCCAACATTTGCTGTGTAGTAGAACTGAGACATTAGTCATTATAAACATTTATTTGAAATAATATTAAAATTCTCAAACAGAAAAACATTAAACATAAATATATAAAATATAAGAATTTACAGAGAGACAGGAATAAAAAGGACCAGCTGCTCTCCAGAGCAGGAACAAGGCTGAGGAGGAAATGCTCCATTGGAGACTGGTGTGGACTCTTCAGGGACTCCAGGATGGCCAGCTCCACCGCCGATGGACCGTCCTGGGACCCGTCCCTCATCTGCCTCGGAGCCGTCCTCCCCTGTGGGCCTGTAAAACAGCACAAAACACAAAGAAATGAGAAGGCTGCTACTAGATTTTAATTTCAACATTGAAAAAAACAAAAACAGGATATAATCAGATTGGTTGTAGATATTTAGTAAAGGTGATCACAAGGGAATCCCACCGACTAAAAAGGTATCAGTGCTTGCTGTACATACCTGTGGGTGCAGCAGCAGGAGCTCAGGGACTGGGGATGCTCTGCTGCAGAATCAGTTGGTTCTATCAATACAGTATTAAATGTTAACAGGTTGGATATAATAATCGTAGAGTAGACAGTGGTCCCTCATTTATTGCAGGGGTTCTCAGAATAACTAGCCCCTGATCACAGTTCTCACAATTGATTCTCAAAGTGCAAACCTTTGTAGATTGCAAAACGTAAAAGTATTATTATGCCACGGTTTGTCTTCATCTGCCCGCCACTTTCGTGCGCCTTTTTCCCTCACGGTGCAGGTGTCTATTTCCGAATGAGGCTCATAGTTATGGGTGTTTTTGTGCTGTTTTTTCTATTGGACGTGATGGTTATCAAAACCAAACATGATAAATTTGGCAAGCGCAGGAGACACGACACAGAGCAGATTTGTCAATCAGGCTGCAGAATGCAATGCTGTACGGTGCAGAAAAAAGAAAAAGGAAATAAAAAAAAGAGGCAGTGACGGATGAACAGCGGGACCACTGTGTGCTGTTTATTAATAAACAATAAAATATATTCTTAAATGACAACATGCATAAAAGCAGAACGGTATTTGTACGTCAGTGGGAAAATAGCAGTGGCTTGCTAGCTTTTGTGCGGCTTCCCCGGGTCAGTGAAAACTTAAGAGAAATGAATGAACTTACCAGGTTGCCCGATCTCTTCACATATCTTCCTCCAAGCTCGGTCCTTTTTATTCCTGTCTCGGTACTGAAAGCAGCTGGTGTCGTACGGCTCCGGGTTGTTTGCTACGGCATTGATTAGCCTTCCTTCTATTGAAGAATAAAGGGCTTTGGCTGGATCTGCCCCTTTGAACTAGGTAACAGCCACGTCACCAGGCTCCTGATTGGTTGTCGCGGCGCGATTTGACGCTGGAGTTCAGATTTTTCCAACTCGAGCGGGGGACGCGAAACGTGTGTATGCACAAAATGCAACACATAAACTCACTATCGCGTTCGGTGTGAACACACCGTTAGTTCCAGCACAAATCTGCCGCTCCATAGTTCACGGTAACGGACTCACAGCTGGACCAACGAGGCCGAGTGTGTCCGCCACTCTGAGCTACGTTCGTGTTTGTGTACTTGTAGTTTGTACTTTGAGTTCACTCAGAGCCCACAGAGGACGCAGCGTACGTGATGACGTCACAGCCCTTTACCTCCTTTACTGTCACTGTGATTAATATTTACACACAACACGAGACACCTGACAGCATGTTAATGCTAAGCTAACACTAAGCTAAAGCTAAGCTAAAGCTAAGCTAACGCTAAGCTAGCCAAGAACCCAGAGTGACGTTAAAGCTGAGTAAACACTGACCCCAGACCAGCACCGTGATAAAGTGAGATGTTTTTGTTCCAGATGTCTGTGTTCCAGATGTTTGTGCTCCTGGTGAAAAGGCTCTCAGTTTCCTCCTTGAAATAACATCAGTGGTGGGTCAGCGACATGCTTTCTTTCCCTCTCAGGTTTAAATATCTGGGACTCTCCACCGTTTGGTTTTAGAGCTGAAGAAGCTTCTCAGATGAAACGTCTTCCAGAAACTTAAAGACGTCTCTTTTCTCTCCAAGCTCCTTAGATCACATGACCTGGATGACTGAACCTACAGACATATTGACCTGGTTTCTAGGTTACATGACAGGTCAGAGGTCAGCGACTGTAACTCAGTTCCTCCTGTTAATGTGAACTCACTGAGTGTTTGTGGTTTACCTCTCAGACTGACTGAAGACGATGATGGAGGAAGAGGAGGACAGAGCAGAGTCTGCAGGGTCCAGCTGTCCGTCTGTGAGGAGTGACCGGTCCAAAGATTATAATCCAGCCTTCAGTGGTGAACCTGGACCAATGAGGTCAGAGAGCTGAACTCACTGAGTAACAGAAATAATTCTGCACTGACATTATAATCAGTGTTGACTCTGGTTGATTGTCTGACTGTGTTTGTGAGCTGAGAGGAAATGAAAATGAGTTTGTAACAAAAATCAGTTTTGTCCAGTTTTCCTGTAAAAAGCTGAACTCTAATCTAAGAGGATGTTACTGACAGGAAACAGCTGCATTATCTGCAGTCTGTTTGTGTCTGCAGAGGTCAGAGGTCACAGTCTGCAGGGTCCAGCTGTCCGTCTGTGAGGAGTGACCGGTCCAAAGGTGGAAATCCAGACTTCAGTGGTGAACCTGGAGCAACGAGGTCAGAGAGCTGTGATGACTCCTTTACATGTTTGTGTTTCCTGGATAAATATGACCTGAAACATCCTCAGATTGTTACAAAGATTCATTAAAAAGAAAACAATGAAAGAGAAAAGATCCAAATGTTCGACTTGGTCATTTGCTGTTTGAGGACAGTGATGCTCATATCTGTGGGGAAAGTGTGACCTGAGTGGGTTCATGTTTGTCTTTAAAGAACAGAGCTGCTCTGATTCTCTTTGTGTCTGATCTGTTAAACAGTCTGAGAGGTCACACAGAGACCCAGCAGCTAAAGCCTGGATCATACTGGCTGCTGTTACTCCATCAGGACAACACTGAACCACAGTGGTGTGGATGTAGTGGATAAATCCCACCATACTGATGCTCAGAGTTAACCACAGGGAACAAAACCAGATGTTACCTTCAGATTGTGACCTTTGGAGTGGACGATGCAGATTTCAATAGAGAATAAATGTTGTTGTTTTTCAGCTGTGAAGAAAGAATCTAATTTTCTGAACTTAAGAATTTATGATGCTGGAAACAACATGGAGACTATAACACAACATTTCCACTGTGTTCATAGAATGAATGTAAAACTGTCAGACATTCATTAAATATGCAAAATGTCTACAGAAGCATCAGAGGGTCAGACGTGAAGCACTCAGTGATTTTGATCAAATGACTCATCAGTTATTGATCTGTACTACACTGATCTACCACGTTAGTAAAGCTGGTGTTCTGGTGGTGGAGGGAGACTCGGATCATGTTCTGGTTTTGGAGCAGTGATCTGCTGATGGTTCAGTTTGATGAGCTTCTTCAAAATCATCCCTGACATCACCACTGAAAGGACGTCCATGAAAACAGACTGAAAATTACTGATATGTTCACAATCTGAGAGTTTAAAACTTGACAGACTTGATTCAGATGAAGTTATTTGAGCAGAAACTCCTGGATCTTTATCCTGTGTTGATCTAATCCTTCATGGTTCCTCCACAGAGTGGACCAGCAGAGCTCAGAGGTTCCCAGTGGTCAGTCTGCCCAGCAGCATCAAACACAGCTGGACTCCATATTTATGGTCTGTACATGTACAACAACTACTGTTACATCTGTTCTGTTCACAGTCATCTCCATGCTGCTCTTTGTAGACCAGTGGATCGTCAGTGTGTCCAACATGGATCTGATGTTTGGCTCCATGATTTCAGTCTGATTGGCTCATTCATAAATATTCTGTTCCAGCTGCTGGAGGACAACATCATCACTTTTGTGAAGAACGAGCTGAAGAAGATCCAGAAGGTTCTGAGTCCAGATTACCCAGAATGCTTAGAGAGTCAGAGGAGCAGCAGCAGAGAGGCGTTTGTGAAGATCACAGTGGACTTCCTGAGGAGAATGAAGCAGGAGGAGCTGGCTGACCGTCTGCAGAGCAGTAAGAGGATTTATCTAAAGATTTAAGCTGCTGGATAAATGAACATTTTCCAGAGATGGAAGATGGAGCAACATGTTTTAAAGATTAGTTCTTTTTGGAATTGAGTGTTTATTTTTCTTCTCATTCAGAACTTCAAGCTGCAGTTTGTCATCGTAACCTTAAATCCACCCTGAAGAAGAAGTTCCAGTGTGTGTTTGAGGGCATCGCTAAAGCAGGAAACCCAACCCTCCTGAATCAGATCTACACAGAGCTCTACATCACAGAGGGAGGGACTGCAGAGGTCAATGATGAACATGAGGTCAGACAGATTGAAACAGCATCCAGGAAACCAGACAGACCAGAAACAACCATCAGACAAGAAGACATCTTTAAAGCCTCACCTGGAAGAGATGAACCAATCAGAACAGTGCTGACAAAGGGAGTGGCTGGCATTGGGAAAACAGTCTTAACACAGAAATACAGCCTGGACTGGGCTGAAGACAAAGCCAACCAGGACATCCAGTTCATATTTCCATTCACTTTCAGAGAGCTGAATGTGCTGAAAGAGGAAAAGTTCAGCTTGGTGGGACTTGTTCATCACTTCTTTACTGAAACCAAAGAAGCAGGAATCTGCAGCTTTGAAGACTTCCAGGTTGTGTTCATCTTTGATGGTCTGGATGAGTGTCGACTTCCTCTGGACTTCCACAAAACTACAATCCTAACTGACCCTAGAAAGTCCACCTCAGTGGATGTGCTGCTGATAAACCTCATCAGGGGGAAACTGCTTCCCTCTGCTCGCCTCTGGATAACCACACGACCTGCAGCAGCCAATCAGATCCCTCCTGACTGTGTTGGCATGGTGACAGAGGTCAGAGGGTTCACTGACCCACAGAAGGAGGAGTACTTCAGGAAGAGATTCAGAGATGAGGAGCAGGCCAGCAGCATCATCTCCCACATCAAGACATCACGAAGCCTCCACATCATGTGCCACATCCCAGTCTTCTGCTGGATCACTGCTACAGTTCTGGAGGATGTGCTGGAAACCAGAGAGGGAGGACAGCTGCCCAAGACCCTGACTGAGATGTACATCCACTTCCTGGTGGTTCAGGCCAAAGTGAAGAAGGTCAAGTATGATGGAGGAGCTGAGACAGATCCACACTGGAGTCCAGAGAGCAGGAAGATGATGGAGTCTCTGGGAAAACTGGCTTTTGATCAGCTGCAGAAAGGAAACCTGATCTTCTATGAATCAGACCTGACAGAGTGTGGCATCGATATCAGAGCAGCCTCAGTGTACTCAGGAGTGTTCACACAGATCTTTAAAGAGGAGAGAGGACTGTACCAGGACAAGGTGTTCTGCTTCATCCATCTGAGTGTTCAGGAGTTTCTGGCTGCTCTTCATGTCCATCTGACCTTCATCAACTCTGGACTCAATCTGCTGGAAAAACAACAAACAAGAGGCTCTTGGTGGCCTTTCCAGTTTATGCTGTGGTTTAAACCATCTCTCCACCAGAGTGCTGTGAACAAGGCCTTACAGAGTCCAAATGGACACCTGGACTTGTTCCTCCGCTTCCTCCTGGGTCTTTCACTGCAGACCAATCAGACTCTCCTACGAGGTCTGATGACACAGACAAGAAGTAACTCAGGAATCACTCTAGCAACAGTCCAGTACATCAAGGAGAAGCTCAGTGAGAATCTGTCTGCAGAGAAAAGCATCAATCTGATCCACTGTCTGAATGAACTGAATGATCGTTCTCTAGTGGAGGAGATCCAACAGTCCCTGAGATCAGGAAGTCTCTCCACAGATAAACTGTCTCCTGCTCAGTGGTCAGCTCTGGTCTTCATCTTACTGTCATCAGAAGAAGATCTGGATGTGTTTGACCTAAAGAAATACTCTGCTTCAGAGGAGGCTCTTCTGAGAATGCTGCCAGTGGTCAAAGCCTCCAACAAAGCTCTGTGAGTAAATATGTGATCATGTTTATTTTTAAAATATTGATTAAAAGTGGTCATAGATTTCTTCTATGACAGATCCATGTCCTATGAGCCAGCGTAGTTGTATAGTATAAAAGAAAAAAGGAGAACTTTTGACCACAATATTGTAACTTGAATGAACTTTGGATACAGCCTTCAAACACTTAAGGAGCTTTAAATGTTTTGATCTATGAACCCACATTAAACACTCTAGTTAAACTCTAAAACCAGAACATTAAAGTCTGCAAATGTATGTGCATTGATGAGAGCATGCGTCGAGATCTGAGGTTGGTTGGTAGGATGGACCCATGTGCAGAATCACATGTGTGCTAATATTTCTTTGTTTGGATTTTTGAGAATTTGGTTCTTTGTCTTTTCTCTCGGTATGTAGCCTTGGGCTGGTTCACATGAATCAGGGGTGTCCAGGCTGCTGGGCGTGGTGTGTTGATTGTTATTTATTGATATATATTATTTCTGTTCTAGAATGTATTAAAATATCGACATTTTAGTAATTTGGGGTATTTTTTTTTTTTATTATTAACAGGAACACAGTTGAAAGTAACTGCATTGTTGGGATTGTCTAAATGATTAGTAGGAACTACTTCTTCCACAGTAATGTGTGAAATACAGCCGTAAAAATACTTCACAGCTGATGTGTGCTCGCTCACTCAGGTGATGATCATAAGCGAGTCATGTGTGAAGATATTTCAGCTCCACAAACTGCCAAGATGCTAGTTGTGAGAAATGTGGCAGGGGTGAAAACCTCCTCCAACACAAATAAAAGTAAATTTTAACACAGAGTAGTGCTGCAGGCAGGTACTATCCCTGCATAGAGGGAGGAAATATGTAGCTGGCAGTGTTGTATAGCACGGTTGCTAAACTTTGTACAGTGACGTAAATCCAGGCTCCGGGTTTTTCTGTTTATGTTTAAATGATGGGAATTCACTGCATCTTTAAAACTACAAATCCCATTTGTTCAAATTGTAGAGCATTTAAAGTTGACTATAGACTAGCTATTTTAAAAATATACAGTGTACTGGGAGTGAAACAGCAGCTATTGGCTTTAAGCAACAGAAATACAATTCAAAATATTTAATGGTAAATGGTAAATGGCCTGTATTTGTATAGCGCTTTTCTAGTCCCTAAGGACCCCAAAGCGCTTTACACAACCTGTCATCCACCCATTCACACACACATTCACGCACTGGTGATGGCAAGCTACAATGTAGCCACAGCCACCCTGGGGTGCACTGACAGAGGCGAGGCTGCCGGACACTGGCGCCACCGGGCCCTCTGACCACCACCAGTAGGCAACGGGTGAAGTGTCTTTCCCAAGGACACAACGACCAAGACTGTCCAAGCCGGGGCTCGAACCGGCAACCTTCCGATTACAAGGCGAACTCCCAACTCTTGAGCCACGATCGCCCCATATAGGAAACAGAGAGAAAATAACACCATCCATCCATTTTCTTCCGCTTATCCAGGGCCGGGTCGTGGGGGCAGCAGCCCAAGCAGAGAAGCCCAGACCTGCCTCTCCCCAGCCACCTCCTCCAGCTTGTCCGGGGGAACACCAAGGCATTCCCAGGCCAGCTGAAAGATATAATCTCTCCAGCGTGTCCTGGGTCTGCCCTGGGGCCTCCTCCCGATGGGACATGCCCAGAACACCTTCCCAAGAGGCATCCTTGTCAGATGCCCAAACTATCTCAACTGACTCCTTTCAATGGCCTTTCCGGATGGCTGAACTCCTCTCCCTATCTCTAAGGGAGAGGCCAGCCACCCTTCGGAGGAAGCCCATTTCCGCTGCTTGTATCCATGATCTCGTTCTTTCGGTCACTACCCACAGCTCGACACCATAGGTGAGGGTATGGACATAGATCGATGGGTAAATTGAGAGCTTCGCTTTAATGCTCAGCTCTCTCTTCACCACGATGGATCGGTACATGGTCCGCATCACTGCAGCCAC
>NW_020535710.1:0-34868 GCF_900246225.1 Astatotilapia calliptera | reverse complement strand
TCTTAAATGCACACACAGCTGTCACAGTGGGCCATAGTCCACCCCGCACAGAGATGCCAGCACAATTCACGCTGTGTTATTCAATCACCCCAGAATTGGATCTCTGTGACAATGGGAATCCCTGGGTGAAATAGTGCTTGGTCCGAGGCTGGCAGAGCAGCAGGGTGATAAAATTCAACCGGTTTGATCTGTTTAATCCTCTGGGAATGGCCTTGGAATCCTGCGATGGAAAGGTTCAAGTGATCTGTGCTTGGACTTTGTCCTTCTGTGGCCCCTCTGTGTGTGCAGGAGAAAGTGTGTTTGTCAAGGGGGTTTAACACTAGGTCAGAGATAACACAGTTTTTAGCAGCTGTCAAGTGTGAGGTGAGGTGAGATGTTTGCTTTGATGAAATGTCAAAATCCTCTCTTAGCACGAGCATAATACAGAATATCAGGAATCCACAAAAGAACGAAAACCTATTCTCAATTTAGTTTCTATTAAAGGAAAGCTGTGGATGATGAGGCTTCAGTTACAGCAGTGCAAGAAAACAAACAATAAATATAAGAACAGTAAGAAAATAAATATACACTTTAGGACTCGGGGTAAAGGGATCAATAACAATTTAAAATTTATAATTTACAGTTTGATGATTTAAAGTCTCACACAAAGGGGAGGGGGGCGGCTGCTTCCAAATAGAGCACATTTCATTCATAATGTTTGAAATCCAAGCCTATTATGTATTCATGATTTGAATCCCGGGTTGTGCGAAATCCCAGAAATACACCTTAGACAAAGTGAATCTGTGAACTAAGGCGTGGGTCTATTAGGTTATGTTGTGGTGATCCTCGAGTTGGGGGACTTGTGTTCATACTGGAGTGCAAAATTAAAACCAATGGAAGATGGACAAGAAAAGTTCAAAGCCATCAGGTGCTCAGTTTAGAAAAAATAGAAAAGAAGAGGAGGAGAAACGAGCAAAAGATACAGGTAAGCAGATGTGTCGTTGGATAATGGCAGGTCATGTATCCTGAAACAATCAGAATCAGAATACTTTAATATTAATCCCTAAGGAAATAATGTGGATTACAGTTGCTCCAAGAAGAAATGGTAAATATAGCAACAGTAACAGACTAAACTCCAAACATTATGTTACAGATGTTGTCAATTGTTGATTTGTCCTGTTCTCATTGTATGAGTGTATGCATACTATGCATACACTCTCTCTCTTCATGTGTGTGCGTGTGTCTTTCTCTGGTGAAATTCAGTCTGGTTCCGACAACAGTTTTATGTTAATGTACAATCCTTAATATGTTTTATGTGTGTGTCTGTGTGTGTGTGTGTGTGTGTGGGGGGGGGGGGGGGCAGAGGGAGTGTTCGCCCAGGGCTAGGACCGCCACTGTTCACAGCTGCCTTAATTCTTCTTGGCATAGACTCAACGCGGTACTAGAAACATTCCTCAGATATTTTAACCCAGAATGTTATGATAGCGTCAGACAGTTGCTGCAGATTTGTCAGCTGTGCATCCATGTTGGAAATCTACCTGTTCTAATATACCCCAAAGGAACACTCTTGGACTGAGATCTGGTGACTATGTAGGCCATTGGGTACAGTGAATTCAATGTTCAAGAAACCAATTGGAGATGATTTGAGCTTTGTGGCTTGGTGTTTTATCCTGCTGGAAGCAGTCATCAGAAGATGGGAACAGTGTGGCCATAAAGGGATGAACATGGTCAGCACCACTCAAGTAGGCTGTGGTATTTAAGCAATGATCAGTTGGTACTAAGGGGACCAAAGTGTGCCAAGGAAACATCCCCCACAAAATTACACCAACACCACCAGACAGGATGGGTCCGAGCTTTTAAGACGTTTATACTATATTCTGCACCTACTATCAGAATGTCGCAGGAGGAATCATGACTCTTCAGACCAGGCAACACTTTTCCAAATGTCTGTTGTCCAATGTTGGTGAACCTGTTTGTATTGTATCCTCGGTTTTCTGTTCTTAGATGACAGGAGCGGCACATGGTGTGGTCTACTGCTGCTGGAGCCCAGCTGCCTCAAGATTCATCGTGTTGCTGCTGTTCTGGCAGACCGTGGCTGCAACGAGTGGTTGTTGAGAACTAGATAGCTTGCCTTTTCTAGACCGTTCTCTGTAAACCCCAGAGATGTTTGTGTGGCAAAGTCCCAGTAGATCAGCAGTTTCTGACCAGCCAGCCTGGCACCAACAACCATGCCACGTTCTAACTCACTTAAATCACCTTTCTTGCCTTTTCTTATGCTCAGTTTGAACTTCAGCAGGTGTCTGACTATGTTTGCTAGCCTAAGTTAAGCTGCTGCCCTGTGATTGACTGATTCGATATTGTGTTTACAAGCAGTTGAACAGTTGTAGCTACCACTATGGCTGGTGGGTATAAAGATACGTATCATGCAAACTAATTATAGTGCTAATTTTTGTTATATTGATATATAATACCAATCCATCCCATTACTATCCAGCCCTGCCTGGCTTTGTCAAAAAAAGTAACAGTAAGATAATAACCACAATCAGCACTGAGTAACAATTTCTTTAATCAGTAGAAAAGATGAGAAATTCAGATTAGGTCCAGGCATAATCAAGGGGTTTAATTTTTTGCTTTGCCCATCCACATGTGTGGATTTACTAAGAGCATTATGTATCCTCTGTCTCTTCATCCATCAAGGATAAGCAACTTAATGAAGGGTGCAAGCCACTGTGCTTGACACCCCTCTATAATCAGTACCTATTTGAAATTCCATGTAAGTGTGTATACTGACGATACTTTTGGGCCATTACAAATTCTTTGCTTTTAAGTTGAGAAGGACTCGATCGGTGACTGGTTAACAGAGGCTTCAGTTGGTTTAAAACAAGCATGCCTGGTATTTTACATTTTGAAGAGACTGCTCCTGAGGACAATTCCTCTGATACTGGGCGATATTGTTAGTTTCCTATATCCATTGGATGATATAAGTATTATGTTTGGAACAACTGTAATCCACCTAGTATCTCCAATAATGTGTTATAAATAACCCTGAGACCCTCCTCTGTTGTGTGTGTGTGTGTATGAGAGCGAGAGAAACAGACTCTGTATGGTTATGGGTAGGAAAACTCCAGTGGATGAGATTGTGGAAAATAACACACTCTATTGGTTGTTTAATTGGTGTGTGACATCAGTCGGTGTGTATGTGAACCATGGGCGGTCCACTGAGGTTGGCTACTTTAGGAGCAGGCCGTGCCCCTGGCAACAGCAGAAAACTGGACAACAGCAAGAAACAGATGATACGGGGAGAACTGCTGCAATCGAGACATTTCCAAGAAGAAGATACACTTCTCTTGGAGGGCAAGGCAAGGAGCGGACGATAACATTTGCTTTCTCTTTGTCCTGTTCATAGTGCGATCACAGCCAAGCAATCAAGGTAACAGCGACTGCGACTGGGTCTGGCTTTGTGCTATTGTCCTCAGCAAAGCCTCAGTTTTGCCAGTTTTATCTAAGCTATTAATGGCACATATCAAAACAGCCCAACTTCTAAATGTATAGAACATGTTTAACCTGATTTATTAGTGTATTAGGGTGTATGCTTTGCGTGTGTTTCTGCCCCATGCTAATATGAGGGGATGTTGTTGTCCTTTTCTTTGCTGACCTTTGGTGACTGTAAACAGTAACTCAGCAGAGAAGTCACTGATCCCTCTAACCTGTTGTAACAGGGACTGCATAAACCAGCACAGAGCATGTGCACCATTGTGTATTGCATTTTTGTCTACACTTTAACAACTGAAACGCAGTTTCTTTTTCCTACCTCTGTCTTAAAAGTTTACAGCAACCAACCTCTCCTCGACTGTCTCACCTATCCTCTCCATCCAGCACGCTGCCATGGATCGCTCGGTGCAGGAGCTGTTCCTCAACTTCATGATCGTCTTAATCACTGTGCTGCTGATGTGGTTGCTGGTGAAATCTTACCAGGACTAAAAAATTAAGCAATGAGAGAGGAAACGGACGTGAGGCGGAGGGGATGGAGAGACACGTGCGTCGGGTTATCGGAAGACTTGGCTGCTGGCTAAATTTTATAATACAGTGTTTACACCTATAGCTCTGCTTATTCATGTGAGGTCAACAATAAGTGGTTACTATAGCCGGGACAAACTATGAAGGATAAAATAGTTCAGAATCTGTATTTTTAGTGTTTTTTGTTTAGTTTTTTTGAATAAGGCCATGAATGTGAAATCACAGCATAGTGGTCAGGGTTAATAAATAAGAATAAAATTGTTGAAAACCCAAATGGGATGGCTTGAAAACTCTAAAAAAAAATGCAATGTCACTATAAACAGGAGTGCATACCATAGTCTGTATGTCTAAGTGCCCAACACATTTAACAATGCTGTTGTGTCCAATTTTTCAGTTTTTTTGTCAAAGGAATGAACACGACAAACTCATAAAACAAGACAACACGACTGTTGAAGCATTATGTTTATGATCACTTCTTAACATTAAACAGTCTTTCATTTGTTTAGCTTCTGTTTCTCAGCACAAACTTGCCATGCAGTCATGATTCACACCCACATTTGCTCTTTGCAGGTTTGTTAAACTTTAGTCTATACTATCCTTTTGAAGCTACAGAGTGTTTCTCTATGACTGATAAAGTGCACATGAAAAACTGTTGTGTGCACCCGGAGAGGAGAACCAGAACATGCATGGACACATGGCAATGTAGTAACAGAATAAAGGCAAGCTGATTAAAGTGCATACTGACATGTGCTTTCAAAAGTTGACCTGTTGACTGATTTTCCCCTTTAAAGTAAAAGCAAGAGAGGCTTGCCTCCCAGAGGCTCTCTGTGGCATAATTTGTGTATTCCTGCCAAAAAAAATCAAAATCAAAATCCCCAAATTCAGAAAAATGAAAGAAGTCTGAATTCCTGAACAGAGTCTGTAGCTGCAAGAAGGCTGGTAAGTTTACAGAACATGCTAATTATTTATGTGGATTTTCTATCTGTAACATGCTGTCAAAAAAAATACTCGGATACTAAAATAGAATTCTAAAGGGGTCCTCCATGGGAGGGGCAATAATTAGAGTGACAGCAAAGCTCCTATGATGACAGGAGCTCCGCACATACAATACAAAGATCAAACTTGACCCTAAATAAAAAAATAAATAGACTAGGTTAATGTGTTCACATATACTGATGATCTGTGACAGGAAATGTGGTGTCAGTTGCCTATCTTTGGCTACGATACTCTCTCAAAAGAGAGCTATGTTTCAAGAGTGTCTATTTGCTGGTTAAATACGGGAATAGCATTCTCTCTTGAAGTGTTAGCTGTCCGTCATGCACACAGTTTGGAAAGCCGAGGGAAGCTCATTCACACAGACATCAAACTTTCGCTTGCATGTTTGCTGCGTTGGTGGGCATGTATGTGTTTGCCATCAGTTATGCTGTATCACCCCACGGGTCTCTATATCTGTTGAAGCTGATGAGCTGGCAGTGGAACTCTGTGAGTGCTTTGGGCATGGGTGCCACTTCCTCCCATTGACTCCTCCCACTGTAGTACACCTGCGTAGGTAGTAAGAAAGAAAACAGTAGACAGTTAAATTAGTAAAAACTAAGAGTGCAGGTGTAGTCAGAAATTCACTCATCATAGGCATGAATATCATGGTAATTTGTGGTTTCAAATGATTTCTCTGAATTGTGCTTTTTTCCAGACTGGAATGATTGTACACTATATACATATTAACTTTTTTTTTTTTTTTTTTTTTTTTAAAGAAAATTTGGTTGCAGAACTTTAAATTTGTTTTTGTATTTTCTCCAATCCCTACAGGGTCAAAAGTATCCATACAGTTTTACTACCAGTGGTACTGGTATAGTGCAATAAGTAAAATGAAATGGAATAATGAAGGAGGAGGAAGACCTTCAAATTATTCAACATCACCTAAAATTAACAGCTAGCTGAGCTGAAACTTAAACACAATCGGTTTTTCCAACAGGACAATGATCCCAAACACATCAAAACTAGTTTTCGAATGGATAAAACAGGCTAACATTAAGCTTCCGGAATTACCTTCCCAAATCCCCAACTTCAACCCTATTGAAAATTTGTGGGTGATGCTGAAAAAACCAGGTCTATGCCAAGAATCCAAGCAATTTAAATAAACTCTACTATTTCTGCAGAGAAGGCTGCTCAAATACCTGGAATTGTACCAGAAGCTTGTTGATGGCTACCAAAAGTGTCTGCAGCTTGCAAAAGTACATTTAACCAAATATTAGGATTATATTAGGATGTGTGCATGTAAATCCGTTGGGCATCTTTCTTTGCCTTTAGACAATAATTCTGATGGCAAAAGAACCAAACGGGACAGGCGGGGGGGAAAAAAGGATGCGTGTATGTATTTGAGCCTGTATGCATGCCTTTGACCCTGAGTGGATTGCAAAAAAATTCCCAAATAAATTCGAATTTCAAGTTTGAATTTAAAGTCATTAAAAACGTATGATTTACAATCATCCCGCTCTGGGGAAAAAAAGAGTTCAAAGAAATCACTAAAAGCCCAAAATCATCATGACATCCATGCCCATAAAGAGTCTGTAAACTTCTGTCTGGGTCTGGGTTAAAGGTAAAGGTTATTCAGTTCCTAGCAATATAAATGTGAGTTTTCTATCCTACCTGAACCTCATCAGTGATTTCATCAGGTGAATAGTCTCCGCCCAGAATGTAGATTCTGTCCCTCATGCCCACTGCTCCGGCATTGAACCCAGCGCATTCAAATGATCCTTCACCCTTCCAGACGCAGGTCTCTGGGCAAAAACTGTAGACCTGAAAAGAAAAAAAGGGACACTTTTACACAAGCTCAGTGTATTTTACCACAGAATTAAGCTTCAGAATCTTTTTAAGGCTCTCTGGCTGCAATGGCATGACTGATAAACTAAATCGTTGCTCACTTTGTATGTAGATAAGTCACAGAGGTGCAGTGTTTTATTAATTGACACAGCCTTGACCAGTGTAGCGTGGAAGAACTGGCCAAACTCTGCCACCAGGCGGCTCCACTGGTCCTGCAGGGCGTCATAGCAGAAGAAGCAGTCGAGTGAGGGGTTAAAGGAGTCTGTGATCTCCACCTCTGACCCCAGCGTATAGATTACACTGCCACAAGCACTGGCCTCAGGGTAGAAGATAGCAGTGGGAAGTGGACTGACAGAGCGCCAGGTTTGAGCCAAAGGGTTATAATACTCCACCTAAAATCCAACACCGCACATGAATTAGATTAACACTGTTGGCCATGACTGATTCCATGACCTACTAATGGAAGCATATCCCAACCAACACTGTTACCTCCAGCAGACTGGGAGCCCCCCCTCTGGATCCCTTGGTCCGTCCTCCAATGACATACACTCGATCCAGGCACGTTACAGCTGTGTGCATGGTTCTGGGCTTAAGCATGGCAGGTGCAGGTGTGCAGGTTAAGGTCACGGGACAGAAGCACCAAACCTCATCAGTGGCATCATGGAAAGGTTCAGCTACGTGGAGGCGTATCGCCCGGCAGCAATTTCCCTGGCAACCACCTGTGACAAACATCTTCAATCCAGTAGATAGCAGAAAAGATGGTGATCAAAATCTTTAGTCAACAAGGACAAAGAGTAAGAAAAGATGATGCCTTTTTCTAGTAAACAGCACCATATAACTATAAAGAATATTCACAAATTGACATTATTTCATTTGATGCTGTAAACCTTACCTTCTCAGCATAGCTGGTAAGGTAAGATCCTGGTGGATCTGGCATCATAGTTGTCCCCTCTTCTTGCCCTGTGCCCAGCTCTTTCCACTGGTCTGTTTCCAGACAGTAGCAGAAGGTGTGCCGGATCTCTCCATTTTCCTCTGTCTTGTGGATGTAGATATAACTCTGCGTGGTGGAAGGCCTGGCATCAGTGAGCAGGCCATTGTGCTTTGTCTGTCTGCTCTGGGCTTCTGACGCAAGGGCGAGACAGGACTCATCGTTGCAGAGGAGAGGGTCAGAATCACACAGAGACTAAGAGAGAATGTAAGAGTCAACACAGGAAAGGTGATGCGATCACAAATCCACAAACTGCAAAAAGTCTTTAAACCCAGTACAGGTAAAGGTTCGGTTGTACCTTTAGTGAAGGTGCAGAAAGATGGTGCAGCCGGGTCAGAGACAGCAATCCCGGCATCAGCTTCTGTCTTCCTGGGAGATCATGGCGAATCCATCCAAGGAGCGACACCACCACTGCCTCCTCACTGGGCACGTTTAGAGCATCTGACCTGAGGCACAACTCCAAGACATTAACCTGAAAAGAGTTACTTTTTTTTAATGTGATGTATTTGTCAGCTTAAAAACATGAAACAAAAAGATGTTTTGTTACTGATATAGAAGCAGATTTAATGAAATATATTGTGTATACAATGTTTTTTACATGTTGCAGAGGAACCATTAGCTTAACTATTGGGCTTATTAATGATAACAATACATACATAAAACAATAAGAGTTGCATATTATTTTTGCTTTAATGGATTTCAGAACTGTTATAACAATGAACCAAAATATCTCAATAATAATATGAAAAATCTCACCAAATATGCAAGAAATCCAACATCATTGGTGCTTTGAGCCTTAACTAGTTCTTAAGTCAGACATAATGAAGTGTTTAGCAACTGGATATAGAGAATAAATTACAACAGAGACTCTGATCAGCCTCCAGCCTTTCTCTGCATAGATGCAATGTTTAGGTGCAAGATTGGGTTTCACCTGCATATCCAGGAAGTCCTGCGTTTTGGAGAGTTCAAAGAAGTTCTGGACCACAAACTCATTGGCACTTTGCAGGAGAGAGGCTGAGCCGTATCCCTCAGCCAGAGACAAGAGAGACAGACAGTTATAAAGATCCATGGTTCCTATCAGGAAGTCGCTGCATGCTTTGGACAGGACAGACACCTGAAGGCACAACAGCAAGAGCAGGGAAATTTTCATGTTAAAATGACATTTGGCAACAAGAAGATAAGTGCCTAGCTGACTGTCACAACTATAGATTTTTTCATTTTAAGTGTTCGGTCTTTAACTCTTTACCCCTTTAAAGCCTAATAGGAGTAAGACTTGAAGCTCCTTCTGAACTGAACTATTTCTGTTATATTTCATACCTGCTTGAAGAACAAAATGCATCAAGGTTTGCAGCAGAGGTCAGTGAGAATGGTCTCTGCCTAGCCTCAGAAAAAACCTGAAACTATTCTAATGATCATCCAACCAAATCTTTATTGATAAATACCGAGGTGTCGAAACTTGTCTTTCAAGGGTACAGGGGAGGTCATCAAGTGTCATCTTTATGGGGGAAAGAGGTAACAAGGCATTCCAGACATCCTTCTCCTGAGGCAAACTGTTCAGTTTTCTCCAGTAGGATCCCGAGGTGTTCCCAAGCCAAGTGACAAATATAATTTCTCCAGCAGGTTCTGGGTCTACCCTGAGGTCTCTTCCCAGTGGGAAGCTTGGTTAGGAGGCATCCTAACCACATGCTCAAACCATTTCAACTCTTTTTGAAACGCAGGAGCAGCGGCTCCACTCAGAGATCCCTCCAGATGTCTGAACTCGTTGCCCTATCTGTAATGCTGAGCACAGCCACCGTGCAGAGGAAGCTCATTTTGGCCGCTTGTATTCATGATCTTACTCTTTCAGTGATTACTCAGCTCTCTCTTGACCCCGACAGTCTGGTACAATAACTATTAATAATAAGATTATTGATTTACTGCAGTATCCCAGGAAGTCATGGCAAAATGAACATGTTTAAGGGTAAGAAGGAAGATGAAGCAGTTGCATTTCTACCTGCAGAAAAGAGGCGAGCTGAAACAACATGTCTACGTTGCCATCAGTGATGAGCGCCTCCCCAGAGTAGGCAAAGTCCAGGAAAGAAGCCACCGCTGCTGGACACTGATTACCCAGCGTTACTGAACCATCATCACGCTCTCGCATATCCACCTCAAACATGGCCCTAAACCCAAGACACATGTGTTTAGATAGATAGATAGATAGATAGATAGATAGATAGATAGATAGATAGATAGATAGATAGATAGATAGATAGATAGATAGATAGATAGATAGATAGATAGATAGATAGATAGATAGATAGATAGATAGATAGATACCTGAAAAAATCACTACATGCTGCAAGAACACAGCGATGACAGGGAAAGCTGCGTTCCTGCACCTTAATGGTGAAGTCAAACAGCAAGCCTCTCTCCCTGAGCGATCTGAGCACGCCCAGGAGCTGCAGTCCATGGGACTCAGACACCCGCAGCATTGTCCGGCGCTCTGAGACCCCGTTGCATTGTGGAGCACTGCCAGGTTTACTGCTGGGTGGGCTGTTGCTGCTGCAGGGGTTGTGGGTGTTGGTCAAACACAAGGACAAGTCATGATTTTCATCCATTACGCCAGAATCTGAAAAAAGAAGAAAAAAAAGAATAGAAAAATGATGCAATTTATAGTAATGGAGTGAGTCTGTGAGAGACACACGCACACACAGAGGGAATAAGAGATACAAGAATGCAACAAACTAATTTACATGAACAGATCTGTAACACACAGTCCAGTCCTCCTCTACCATTAAGACATGCAGTAGTATCATTGTGTCTGACACTGAGTGTCTGACACGATTACTGCATTCAAGATAAGCACATTAGATATTACCTGAGGTGATGTCTGGACGTTAAAAGTCAAAAATATATGAGTATAAAATGCGTGAAATATGCAGCTAGTTAGTCTGAGGCAGGACAAGTAATACTCAAGACAGTGTCAGCACCTCGGAGAGCTCTCATGCTATTCTAGTTTCCGGAAGCCTGAAATCACGCGAGATTTCAGTCCGCTTTTTGTTTGTTTTTTTGCGTTTAATCGTCTTCTTCCTGTCATCTTGTTTACTGAATTTGCGATTTTCCCTAAAAAGAATAATGCCCGTGTCTCCTTTATATCCCCCTCATTTATTTTCGTTGTACTCTTTATTTATTGCAGAAAAAGGCGCAATGGCCGCTGGGAACTGTAGTTCTCCCCTATTGGTCGGTTATTTCTGGCGAGTGTTCTGGTCAGCCTTTCTATTTGCTTTAGTTACAAGTTTAGAACAGTTAACGTTCAGCAGTTATACAGGTTAGCTTGCTTAGTTAACCATGGGTGCTTTCTCTGTTGCAAATGAAAACATATCTCAAACATATCAAGTAATTTTGAGTCACACGGAAAATTCCTATGGGCAGAACTTTACTCCTGTGTGCTTCTCATTGACACTATGTTGATGCAGTAATATTTCTTACCACTGGGTGACGCTGCCGTGCTGCGGAGAAATGAGTATGGGGATGCATAGGACAACAGCCATTGAATCTGAATTAGAACGTGAACTTAAAGCGGTGCTGCAGTATCGTGTTGTTCTGGGAATCTATCCTACTTCACAAACCATCCTAACCGTTGTTTCTGCGCAAACGCTGCGCATGCGCGTAACACAACCCCCAAATTTACATCATTTTTTAACCCATTGTGAATATTTCTTATGGTTAGGGTTAGGGTCAAATTATAATGCAGGTTGGACGCTTTGCCAAAGTAGGACGGTTTCTCAAAACACCGTCTCACCACCACAGTGACACAAAAACACACTCTTGAAAACGCCTGAAAAACATGATTACAGAATAAGAGCTTTTGTAGACACAATTCAATTCTTCTTCTTCTTCTTCTTCTTCTTCTTCTTCTTCTTCTTATTATTATTATTATTATTATTATGCTATTACTACATAAAACGTGGGCTCAATCATGGATAAAATGCAAATATACAGAAAAGCAAAAAAAGGGAAAAAACTGTCATTATACTCTATATGCTTTATCCTCCTTCATCTTAATACAACAGACCATCCTATAAAAGTCAGAGACCGTCCCATTGTTGTGAAACTGGAGTGAAATCAGTGTAAACGGGCAGCACATACTAACGCCATTTACTGATTTCAGTTTTTACGAGACTGCACTGAATCGGT
This sequence comes from Astatotilapia calliptera, assembly GCF_900246225.1. Classification (NCBI taxonomy): domain Eukaryota; kingdom Metazoa; phylum Chordata; class Actinopteri; order Cichliformes; family Cichlidae; genus Astatotilapia; species Astatotilapia calliptera. The sequence goes on along the minus strand of NW_020535710.1, from coordinate 22,888 downwards.
GTACATATTATCGGGCTATTATCAGAGCCTCTCCAGTTTATATTATTGGTGGGTCTGGCCCCCCTCCTCTGTCTCTTGCATCCCTGCATCCCTCCCTCTCTCCCCTCCCGGCAGTGCATCCCCATCCCCCACACTGTGGCCGTCTCTCCGGGTGAAAGCTGTCTTCCCATCGCCACTGGCCCGACAAAACGCTGCTGTAGCAGAGCCACTCCGCACCGACCCGAGGCAGCACACTCACACGGGAGAGAGCACGTACACATTCGGGGAATCTTTCCTTTTTTCCCTTCCGTGATCGACCGAGTAGCTTTGGTAAGTCTTTTATGCTTTTTATCACAAAGAGGAGAAATGTCTGTGTGTTTTCTTGATGCTTGTTCGGGGTTTTTTTCCTATCTTTTTTTCCCCTCCGTATCCCTTTAATTGTCCTCCGTGGTGGCTACAGTGGGGAACTAGCGGGCTAAGCTAAAGCGGCTAGCTTAAACAGCGGACTTAAAGTGATACTATTTGAAGCATGTGTCAGGTTTTTTGTTGTTTTGTTTTTTCACTTTATTTGTCGTCCGCCAGGTAGTAGTGTTAGCAGCTGTTTTCCCAGTGCGTTGCGGGTCTGACCTGCTGCGAGTGGTTTTCATTGTCATTGCTAATTTTGCCCCGGCTAACTTGCTAATTAGCGTTTTTTTTTAAAATGGGGCAGCGTGTGCCGAGAGATGCAGGGATGCTACGACGGGTTAGCGACTGGCTTTTCAGGCTAGCACGCAAGCTAAGCTAACGTTAGTAATATGTGACCCGTGCAGATTCCTGCACGGAGTGTTTCGGAATGGATGGATCGCCATGCTAACGCTGGCTAATCTAGTGATAATTGGCAAGATGGCATCTCGGAGTGGTTATCTAGAAATCGGTGGATTTTTCAAAATGGTGTCTTAAGCTTGTTTGAGTGTGACCATTTTTGTCCAACCATCGCTGTTTTGGCTTTGCTTGCTATCTCTGGTATGCAGTGCACTGCCAGTGCATGCCACACTCTGACTGATATATCTACATATTAACCACTGATGTGAGGGTAAATACAAACGCCTCAAGGCTACAGCAGCCACTATGGAGAAAATGACTGTTTCTGGAGTTAAATTTGTTAAGAGTTTGGCGCTGAATTTAGGGGAAGGAGACGAATGAGAGAAGTGGGAAAGGTCAAAATGGGTAGAAAAGGTTTACTCTGCATGTGCAAATGTTTGCACACTGGATTAAAGTGGCTAACTATGTCAGTGCCCATCAACTCCTGCCTGGGTTCATAACAAATGTATACTTTATCTGAATGTCACTTGCACAGCAGCTAAGTCCTGGTGTACAGATATCCACTGCAACTAATGCTCGTTGTCATTATTTATTCATCTCAATTTGATTTAAATCTAATTGCTTTTCGTCGTATACAGTATAGGAAATCAGTGAACATGCCAGTTCCAAGTGCAGTGCTCAGGGTAACATATGCAAGCTGGATCATTTATTTATGCCTAATGCAACGAGCAGTGGCAGAAGTTAAAAAAGGCACTTTTTAAAAAACTTGATACTACAAGATGTGTGTTTAAATGGTGCATATCAGATAGGATTATTCCAAATGTTACAGGTAATTATTTATTTATTTACCCTCCTGTTTTTGACTAGTCTTATCAGTGAAATGAATCCTTTTTGCCATCATCTCTTTTTCCCTTTTTTGTAGGCGGTGGGTGGGGGATTACTTGCTTTAGTCACTGACTACTAATCCCATTTAATTCAAGAAGCCTTATCTGTCTAAAGGGATTTGTGAGATGCTACTGTTGTTGGCTTCACCAGAGCATTACTGTGTAAGCAAACTATGTACATTTAAAATAATAGTCTACGATCGAGACTGGAAGATGCACACTGCTCTGTGGATGATAGACATTCAGTGATTCTAATAGGTGATACTTTCGTCCTGTTTGTAATTATGACATCTAGAAATGCTTTCCTTTGTGATTGGGGCGGGGGGGGGGACTGAAGACCCTAAATCTTATTAATATACAAACAAGGAAGTCTTTTTTAAAGGCTGACTTTATTTTTGTGACTCTAGATAAATCAAAAGGCATCCACTAGAACTGCATCCACCAGATGAAAGTATATTAACTTAAAGGTCAGTGGTTCGCTTTAGGAGCTCTACTCAGAAAATACTACGTTTGTGGTTTTGTTTTTTCCTACTGGATGAGATCTAGTGTTGTTCCTATATGCTAAAGTTGATTCATCTGTCTACTTCGCTTGAGGAAGACGGTGGATGTCGTATGGCTTTTGGCATGTGTGGGGTGCAGGCTCATGTATATGAATGGCAGGCTGTACAATGCAGCCATAAAACCGTCAGACTGTTGAAAGCGGGAGTCACTTAATGTTACGACAGACAGCGGTTCTGTAACAGAGCTTTCCAGCACTTCATTCCCGTGTGGTTTGAACCACTTAGTGATTTGCTCATCACAGATCGGCGAATGAAGCACCGACAGACGGCAGCTTCCAGAGTCACCTTCATTTCCTGTGCCTCGTCCAGCTCCCGGTCCCTCAACTTCAACCTCCAGTAATGCTACTGTTCTTTTAGAGGTTAGCAGATGTAAACATTTCAATGGTTGGACCATCTTAGAAGAAATCAATGGTTAATAGTAATAATAAGGTTGCTGTACATAAAGATTCATTCAACTGCATTTTGGGGACTCTGAATATTTCTCTTGTATAGGAATCAATCAAGAGGGGTTATTTATTTTTTCAGTTGTTCATTTGGATAAAATCAACATTAGAAAAATATAATAAATGTGTCCCAGTATTTTGCCAAACAGTCTAAAATCAAAAGATGTTTCACTGTATTATTAACCAAAGATGGCAGCAACACACACTGAGAAAAAGGGAGCTTTTGAACTTTTCCCTGAAAAGTAACATTGGTTATTACAGCATTATCAGACAAATTGGCCAACATTTTATTCCTGATTAACTATCAGTTGAAGCGATTAAGCAGCACTTAAAATAGACGTGCAAACCATTCGTAGGTCATACCTTCATGAAATCCACATGAAATGGTGATTAAGCACTGAAAATATTTTTTTGTTTTATTAAGTAAGGCCTTAATTAGACCACAGAGAAGATTTGTGGATGTAGTGAAGGAGGATATACAGATGGCTGGTGTGACAGAAGAGGATATTAAAGGGAGGGTGAAATGGAGGCAGATGATCCGCTGTGGCGACCCGTAAAGGGAGCAGCCAAAAGAAGAAGTAATGCTTTATTTAATTTAAAATTGTATTTTTCTACGTGTTGGTTTGAGATGACATTTAGCGCACCTGTACCATCGTGCTTCATAGTAATAAATTGGGAAACATTTCTCACCTTGCTGCCTGCGTGCATATTACAGTTTTGTTCTACATCAATATATTGTGGATTAAAGGGCAGATATGTTGTTGTCATTCTCCATCCCCCTTTATGAAGGCATGCTGGTGATTGTTGTAGTGCTATATCTGCTTTCATCTTAATCGGTTCAATAAATAATATATTCTAGATGTATACTGAAATGCTACATCCACAGTTCTGTTGTAGGATTATTAAAGTGTAGTGGTTATCCCCCGCTTTGGGAGTGAAAGGAGAGTCAGATCCCTGGAAGGGTTGTGTCAGGAAGGACGTCTGGCCTGAAAGCCTGTGCTAAATCAAATATGTGGATCCATCCTCTGTGGTGACCTCTTACCAGGAAGGGAACAGCTGAGAGAAGCTTGCCGTGTTAGATCCGTGACATTGCAGTGGCCTTTTCCCTATAAGTGAGAGGTGGTCGAGAAAAAAAGGCATTTTACAACAACACATTCTTTTGTTTTTGAGGTAGTTGCAACATATTGAAAGGCACTGACTGTTTTAATTTTACTAAAACAGACACACCATCTCATGATACATTTGTGCATTGCAGCTGATTCACTTAAATAGTAGAGCTGGGCGATATGAGATTTTTTCATATCACGATATGTTTTTTTCATTTCAGGCGATAACGATATCTATCACGATATAAGCCAAATAACTATATTTGTAAGATTTAAATGTGCCGTTGCTCACAAGTAAAATGTGAAATAATCAGCAGCTTGTTTTTAAATATTTATTTCCCATAATAAGTTCAACAGGGTAGATGTACTTAAGGAACATGAGACTTTTTCAGATAAATAAAGGCAAATATTGCAAACTACACAAAAGACAGCCGCTAAAGCGTTTAAGTTTCAAAATAGAACAAATGAAACAGACTAAATTGTCAATTCCACTTAGAAACAAAGTATTAATTCTAAAAATAAATCTTAGTTTGTTTTACAGAAGAACAGACAAAACTGACTAACTTTTGTCAATATCAAATAAACTGAGAACTAAAAGGAAATTCTCAATCTCTCCTTGTTGTATAGCTTAGCTTTTCAAACAGTTTTAACAGTTACTTTAGTCTGACAAAAGCCGAATGACGAATTAGCGCTTCCAGTCAGAGACTGAGGCTACGTCCACACGTACACGGGTATTTTTGAAAACGGAGATTTTCCGTTTTCGTTTTAAAAAATAATCCCGTCCGCACATAAAGGGAGAAATCAAGGAAAACGCTGCTATGAACATGCCAAAGCAGCAGGTGGCGCTAGATTCCTAACCGTGCAGAAATGTTGGCCAATCAGAAGTCTAGAAGCCTCGGTGGGAAAAAGTAAACAAAGCTGGGGCATAGAAGCAGAACCGAGTCGTATGTGTGGACGGACAGTAACTGTGTGTATATGTAAGCATTTAAACACTGCAGAGTAGAATTAACAGTAACAGTATTGTAGAAATTCATTTCACCGAAACAATAACGTGGCGCACAGTGTGACGCATGCACCAGTTTATTGTATTTCCAGACTTGCTTTCGGCACAATTTACAGTGCACGCTACTCTGTTTTTTGTCAGACTTGAAATAGCCGAAATACCTTCACACTACGGAACTTCTATGGCTCTTCCGTTCGACAATCTCTCCGGCATTGGAACCATCATCTGTTTTCTCTTCGGTCACGCTCGGTTGATTTTTCTAGTCGGCACACTCATTTCCTCCATTATGCGCTGGCTCCATTACCCGCTGGCTGCTTCCCAAACAAACACATGTGCGGCTTGGCACTTGTGCTGTACGTAACAAGTGACGCGACGTGACACTGCGGCTGTGATTGGTTCGGCTCTGCGCTACTTTATTTGGATTGGCTGACCTTTTTTTTTTTTTTTTTTTTTTTTTTTTAGAGGAAGCGGCGAGGTCTATCGCGATAGCTTAATTTCTCTATCGAGTAAAAGTTATATCGCGATACATATCGTTATCGTTCTATCGCCCAGCTCTATTAAATAGTATTCAGTAATCAACTCCATAAATGTCTGTAAGAGATGTAGGCGTACTTTCCCAGTAGTTACTTGGTCCACTGATCTCGCTACAAGGCCTCTCAGCACCACTTGAATGACTCATTCTTCAGCTCTTATTCAGTTATTAACTGAAAATAAGGTTCTTAGATGTCCACTATTTAAAAAAAAAAAAAAAAAAAAAAAAAAAGGAAAAAAAAGTGTTTTTATTTTAGAAAATGTATAGAGGTCTTACAGAAGTACATTGTTTGATGTTTTCATAAATGAACTAGTGGGATGATAGGAGGATAAGACAACAAAGTGCTCTTATTTTCCCTGTACACAGATTCACACTGTGTAGCATCAGTCTACCACAATGGTTCAGTCAGATTGTCGTCTCTCTTTGACAATTAAATTTTGATGTAAGTGTATGCATGCATGCATACAAACTGCGGCAGGTGAGAGATGTCAGAGGGAATAAAGCATCAGGATAAAAGGTTGGACACAGATCCCTGGAGGCAAAGTTGTAATGCATTCAGCTGTCAGTCGTATTGTGTGTACACATGCACAAATGGACATTCATATGCGTCTGTGCTGCGGGCTGGCTATTCATTAGTGATACCTACAGTTATTAGAAATTCTTTTTATGCTTTTCTACTGTAGCAGCTTTTGAATTTAACCTATACAAAGAGTAGCTGTTTTATTATTAACATCTGACTGAAACTTAAGCACAGCCATACAACAGTTGTACAAAAAATCTTAACATTGTGGATGTGATAATGTTGAGTTTTTGTTGACTCTACTTTAAAGAGGCGTTGATTCAAATAAATGAGAATTTGGGTAGTTTGCAATATTTTTTTTTAATTGTTTTATCCACCCCTTTGTGTCAGCGAGACTTCGTAGTGCAGAGCTATTGTTGTAAGCCTCATTAGTTTTAGCTGAATCTATAGGGACAACATTTGATCTTTATTACTGAAATACAGTAGATGTCTTATAGTGACTGCTGAGAGTTTTTTGTGGTGTCAGTAGCCATTGTTGCACTGCATCACACTGCAGAACTGTAACAGAGTGGGTGTTATGAGCAGTCCGAAAGGAAAAAATATTGTATGAGGTGAAGTGAGGACATTTCTCTGGCTTTAAGTTGAGTGTATCTGGATCTTGACACTCTGTCAGGATACATGTGCTCCTGCTGCACATTGGTTTCTCGTATAATTATATTGGATTGGGACACACAGTGTTTTTGAATGACCCCACAAACTCTGTGGGTATGTACTCCTGTAAACAAGGGCTAGACTGCACTTGGGCCACTTCTTAAATAGGTAAAGACAGATAGAAAAAAAAATGTAAAGCATAAAATTCATTATGGTTGATTGATTTTTAAAGTGGATTTTGTTTTACAGTCATCTTTCTGTGCACAGTGGCTCACTGTCACAGTGTCAGGGCTTTTCTGGGACACTTAATAAGATCAAATCCAAAGTTATTGCTGCACTGGCCATTCAAGTGCTTCCCCTAAATGATGTCAGACCACATAAATGTAATAAATATTGATTACTTAAGCTATGCGCACTAGTTTTAGACCACCACCAGGACAACTGTCTCTAAAACAAACAGAAAATACATGTTGATGGTAGATGGTAAATGGACTGGTTCTTACATAGTGCTTTTCTACTCCACTACAGCACTCAAAATGCTTTATAAAACACATCTCATTCACACTAATTCATACAAGCCCCTTTTCTATGCTTTTTCTACCTAAGTGCTTTCTGTTTAACATTCACATACATTCACACTCCAGCGCATGCATCGAAGAGTTCAGTATATTGCCCAAGGATACTGTGGAATGCAGACTCAAGGATCTAAAACCACCAGTCTTCCGATTAGTAGCTCCTGAGCTAAAGCCGCGATGATTATGATATAGTGTAGGTTTGGGTTTTGGCTGCTTACACACACAGCAGATACTGAGTGACAAGAGCACTGGTGCGAATGGACAGCACTCTTGAAACAATTCTATCTCAGCTAGGACTGGGCGATATATCGAGTTTTTAAATATATGAGATGTGACAATATCGTTTATATCGATATAGTCTATGTCACGTAGAGGTGGGCGATATAAACGATATACGATAGAAACAATATAAATTTGGCCAACGATAGAGACAGTCATAGCAAATGACTGGATGAATAATCTCAGTTGTTCTCCTGACTGAAGTTTGGCCCGTGTATAGCATCCTGCTATGCGATTGCATTTGTCCCTAACCACCAGAATCCCTCACGTTAACTTTTATCGAGTTGGCGTTCATCCTCCAGCTTCACTGTGCTAATGTTATGCTAACATAGCTGTGTCGCTAGCAATCACGTAGCACAACATTATATACCAGGTAGTCCAACTTCAGTAACCCTGCAAACGCCACTGCTGTTTAGTTTTCTGTCTTCGCTTATGTTGGAAGTGGTAGCAGAGCTGTACGTTTTAATTAGTTTCAAAAATCTCTCAGTCAGAACATGCTATGTCATGTTTAGGTGGAAACTAGCGAGCTAACTTCCTGTTAACTTGTAACTCCGTTAAATTTAATAAATTCTGTTTTCATGGATGCATGGATGTTAAACTTAATTGTTACACTTGGTAAAGCAGCAACGCTGATGATTTTATTAAAGATGAAAGAATTTAGACCGTTTTTAACTCTGTGTTCGTTTGACTTTGGGACCTGAAGGGACGGAGTTTTGGACCCAGATTACTCCACGAAGCTTCTCACTACGGCAGCCATAATGCTCTGACAATCCATCAAGCTGTGCGGCTTACCAAAGTTGTACTAAAACATTTTTAACAGATTTTTGCACACCCCAATCGGTTCGAGGTCAGTAAGCACAACCAGAATTCATACATAAAGCACACTCTCGATTTTTGAGAAAATTAAAGGATTTTAAGTGTGCCTTTTAGTGTGGAAAATACGTTACACAGAAGAAAATAATATATCGCGATATAATTTGAAGCATGTGCGGTAACGATATATGTCGCGATATATTATATGGATTTTAGGTCATATCGCCCAGCCCTAATGTCACATTATAATTGTACTTGTGGAACCGCAAGTTTGCCTCTCTTTCGTCCACTTTTGTCTCTATGCTGCGTTACTCTGCCTCCCTCTCCCCCATCGCTTCACTTGCAGGCAACGACAAGATGGACACGGCAGCTATCAAAGAGGAGCTGGTCAGTAAAAGAAAACATTTGGAGATTACTATTTTAGTGCTGCAACGTTACACTTGTTAAACTGACGTTTATGCCATAACTGTATTAACGCGGCAAATCTCCGTTAACAAGTTACCGCGGATTGCCCCGTGCGTGGGCGTCAATGCGTTAGCGGTTACCTCGTTAACGCCGTGCATCTAGCATTACTAGTATTTTCACAATTTACAACAGCACCATAAAGGGCAAAATGAAGCGTGTGTGAAACTGTGTGCTGTCTCCCAGCCTCCTGCCCCGAAACAAACTACCTTACAAAACTCGTATACCGTATTTTTCGGACTATAACCTTACACTAAAATCCTTTCATTTTCACAAAAATCGACAGTGTGCCTTATGTATGAGTTCTGGTTGTGCTTACTGACCGCAAACCGATTTTATGTGGTACACAGCGCTCAGCAATCTGTCAAAAATGCTGTCGTACGACTTTGGTAAGCTACGAAGCCGCACCGCTTGATAGATTGTTGGAGCATTACAGCTACTGTAGTCAGGAGCCCCGCGGAGTAATGCATACTGTGCTTCAACGTAGTATTACCGTATTGTGTGTATAAGGACCACAAATGGCACCTGTAAGAGACATGGTTACGAAGCAGACTCAAAGCTGTCAGTCACGCAGTAGAACTTGGGAACAGAGCAGCTGCGAAATCTGTCTGTTTGTTATTATGCTCAACGTCTTTTAGTTTACATTTTGACTGCACAATTGTGAGCTTTTTGTTATGCACAAAAACAGCATTGTTTTATTTTATTTATGGAGAATTATTATTTAATAAATGCTGATAATTTATTTCCGAGTAATTTTTTCATGTACATCTGCTCTATGTTAATAAAAGTGCCTGTGTGACATCTGGGACACAGCTTTGACTAAGAACTCTCTTTTCGTTCCTACTTTATGGCTTTAAAAAATATCGAGATATATATATCATATATCACCATCCAGCTAAAGAATATCGAGATATGAATTTTAGGCCATATCGCCCAGCCCTAGTCTCAGCTAAGTGTGGCAAATTTCCCACCAGCCTTCAGTGTGTACTTGTTAACCAGGACAATGAGCAATGCTACTAATAATCCTTTTCCACTCTTACCCACTCTTTGGTGTTTGGTACTTTTTTAGTACCCAATTGGCTGGGGTTCCAAGCAATCTGAGGTGATCCAAAATGTGACGCTGAAAGACTGCATGCCACTGCCTTCACGAAAATCACATCTGCCATTTTTGAATTCCAGCAATGAGGGAAATGGCTACACAAAAAACCACAGTGGTGCCTGAGTCTAGAAAAAAGCCACACACTGAGCAACAGATGTACCGTCGCCTCAATGTCATCCTTTTTTCGGTGTTCAAATGGTGTCACAGGACTCCCAACCATGCTGCTATTACAACCCTACACACATTAGGTGGTACACGACTATAATGGAAAAGGACTGAAAGGTACAGTAGAGTCAGGTACTAGTGGAAAAGGGCTACATGAAACATTGGTCTTTAGTAGCGTATAGAGCTATACCAATAAATTTACTAGTCTTTATGAGCTTCTTGCAAGTGTATTGATATCTATATGTTAAGGTTGGGAAATTTGCTTCATAGTCCAGTTATCCCATTCCTATCATATTATGACTCATGGCAGAGGAGCCAACCATTATGGTGTCATTATCCACCCTATGTAACTGTGTGTGGCCTAAATATACACACACTTACACAAAATAACAAAACGAAAATAAAATATGTGGTGAGTCAAAGAGAAACGGGAACATGAACAAAGGGAGGTTGTTTCAGAATTCCAGAATTAAGAAATGTTTTTGCACATTGACATAAAACACGGACTGATTTGGCCAACTTCAGTTAGTGAAATTAAGCGGTTGGATGTCAGCTGAACTTAGACTTTTATTTCTAAGTGTGTGTGTGAGAGAGAGAGAAATAGAGAGAAACGGTTAGGTGGACGAGATAGAGGTATAGCCGTTAGCTCTGACCATCATTGATCTTAATCGGCCATCTACACAAGCTGATTGATAATAAGAGTAGAGAAATGCCAACTAGGTTTGAAGTAATACAGTAACTGCATAGTTTGAAATAAAATGTCCCACTGTGTTTTTATAGTGACAAAGACTTGACTTATCTACTTTCTTTTTTGAAAACTGACAAGATAAACAGAACTTTAATCTTTGGCTGTGTTAAAGGGGTTACTATCATGTTAGCTAGTGTGCTGTTTTTAAAACATTGTTTTACACTCATGGTTCTTTGCACAGTGCCTCAGTGTCAGGGGCTTTTTGGGATACTGGAAAAAATGCTCCAGTGTACCTTCGGATTGGCCAACTATAGTATTGCAGTTATCAATGTGCCCAATATCAATAGTTTTAGAATTATTTCTTTAAAAATATGTATTTGCTGAGGGGTAATACTGATCGGCCTCAGAAATCCAGGAAGATTTAATTCACCCACTTCGCAATAATGTGAATAAATAGAGGATATCATGCTGTGCTGTAGATGATTGTCTTGCAGTGTTTTGCGATTCAATGTATCGTGATACTGTCATTATCGTGGGCAACAAATTGTGATAGTATTTGCTTGTGAATTACTGTGATTCCCACCCACAGTGTCATTGCATTTGAAGACGACGAAATGTTAAAAGTTTCGCGTCAGTTTTGTTCTTTCTATATTAACTGCAATATAATGGTGGTGTTCTTTTGTTTTCTTTCCCTCCACCCATATTTGTCAAGTCCCACCTTCATTGCAGGCAATAATGCCTGTCTGCTGTTAATACTGCCTCTGAGAATTGATTGTTTACCTTGGGTTTAACCACCAAGTCCTGGCTCATAAAGCTGTATGGTCTAGTATGTATGAGTTTTTGTGTTTGTGTGTGTATATACCTTTGTGTGATCAAATTATTCAGAATATAAATTCAATGGCAATCACATTTTGATATATTTAACATTGCTTATTGTAAAAGCTGTATTTTACACTAAAGTTTTAAATTCCATATTTTATTTTGCAGGATGGATTTATGTACTATCTGCAAGTAAAATGTTTCATGCTATCAATGAACACTCTATTTACAAAGCCTGAAGGTGTAAGTGTGCACCCTGACAAAAACATCTCCCTATTAAACTGACAAAGAGATGCTCTGTTAACCACATCTATTGTGGTACACAACCAAAGGTGCTGATAGATAACTGGCAGTATAGGCAGGTAACCAAGCTGCTGTGAGTGCTGGTGCTGGGTTAAGAAAGAAAAGCTCTGAAGTCAGGGCTGTAACATAAGAAAACATGCGTTAACATGCTTGTTTGTTCTTGATAGTGCCGTAGTGACTTGTCAGCAGATTAGAGGTGTGACCGGCTATAACAGCATCTGGTTATAAGCTTTAAGGTTATGCCAGCACTTTCTTTCTGATAAACAGTTTGATACCACTCTTGTATCACATGGGAGTTTATTTTGCAGTTGCCTGGGTTAGACGATGTTAAACCCACTTCTAAGAATGTTTCAGTAAAAGCTGCTAACAGAAGCTAACAACATCAAGTTCAGTTCAGCTTCAGTAACACAATTATCAGTTAAAAATGGTAAATGGCCTGTATTTGTATAGCGCTTTACTTAGTGTAAATGTGCTTCAATAACTCATCGATTCATATCAGACTTGCATATCAGTCTCCTCAAGAGTAAATAGACATAGGCACTAGGGCTGGGCGATATGACCCAAAATTCGTATCTCGATATTTTTTAGCTGGGTGGCGATATAAGATATATATCTCGATATTTATTTTTTTTAAAGCCATGAAGTAAGAACAAAAAGAGAGTTCTTAGTCAAAGCTGTGTCCCAGATGTCACACAGGCACTTTTATTAACATAGAGCAGATGTACATAAAATTTACTCAAAAATAAATGATGAGCATTTATTAAATAATAATGCTCCATAAATAAAAGAAAACAATGCTGTTTTTGTGCATAACAAAAAGCTCACAATTGTGCAGTCAAAATGTAAACTAAAAGACGCTGAGCATAGTAACACAGACAGATTTCACAGCTGCTCTGTTCCCAACTTCTACTGCGTGACTGACAGCCTGGAGTTTGAAATCCGCTTCGTAACCACGTCTCTTAACAGGTGCCATTTATGGTCCTTATACACAGTAGGGTAATATTACGTTGAAGCACAGTACGTATCACTCCGCGAGGCTCAGCCGTAATGCTCCGACAATCCATCAAGCGGTGCAGCTCCGTAGCTTACCAAAGTCGTACTAAAACATTTTTTGACAGATTGCTGAGCGCCGTGTTCCACATAAAATCGGTTCGCGGCCATCAAGCACAACCAGAATTCATACATAAGGCGCGCTGTCAACTTTTGAGAAAATGAAAGGATTTTAGTCCATGCAGCACCTCTGGGCTGCATGGCGTTAGCGTGGTTAGCTCGTTAGCGTGGTTAGCTAGCTAACACGTTGACGCCATCCAGCCCCACGCACGGGGCGATGCGCAGTAACTCGTTAACGGAGATTTGCCGTGTCCATCTTGTCGCTTCCTGCAGGCGAAGCGATGGGGGAGGAAGGGGAGTTGTGTTCAGTGAAGGAGAGGCGAGGCCGAGTAACATTGCATAAAGACGAAAGTAGACGAAAGAGAGGCAAACTTGCGGCTCCACAAGTATAATTATAACGTAACATAGACTATATCGATATAAAGGATATTGTCACATCTTATATCTCGTATAAAAATATATCGATATTTTTTAAAAACTCGATATATCGCCCAGCTCTAATAGGCACACCACATATGGCTTTTTGACAGCAGAGTTAAACAGCAGACCAACAGGCTAGATATCCTACAGATAAATGCTGTCCAGACCATTTGAGGTGACTCGAGATTAAGCATTTTTTTTAAAGTCTGAACATATGTAACTGACACATAACAACTGTGGTGCAAAACGTTTTTTTTGTTTGTTTTTTTTTTTTATAAATAGACCTTAGTAGATACTTACCAGCTGCAGGTACAGGTTAGTATTTGGTAGAAAATATTAAGGTTATTGCAGGTGTGCAACAGTCACTTTTAGGCCTGCACAATAAATTGAAAATTTATTGTCATTGCGATATCAGCCTGTGTGATGGGCCCATCGCAAAAGATGGCGTAAACTGCGATAATTGGGTACCTTAAAATGTTTACACACGTGCTTTAAAGAATTTACCAATAAAAGAAACCACTTTACCCATTTGATCAGTCGTATAGAGCCCTTCACGGCATTAACCAATCACATGGATTAGAGGTGGGGAGCTGTAATGGCTGAGAGTGAGACACATGACGAGAACGCTACTGACTATGAACTCATGGCTAAAAAAACAAAATAGTACCTCGCTTATCTGGAGGTACTTTGGATTTGATAAAGACGACATTCTACAAACACAGGTACTCTGCAAAACTTGCCGAACACTCGTGGCAACCACCAGAGGAAACACGACTAATCTCCACCATCATCTTCAATACAAAGACAGGGCTAGACAAACAAAGGTTGCTAATGTTAAGACAAAGAGCACAGCAGTCCAACAGCCGTCTCTATCAGATTTTTCAAGTGGAACTCCTTATGAGAAAACGTCGAAGCGGTATAAAGAAATAACAGAGGCCATTACACATTTTTTTTGGCTAAAGACATGATGCCTATAAATACACTTCACAGAGAGGGCTTCACCAGTCTGATACATAAGATGGACCAGAGATACCGCATCCCCTCACGAAACTACTTTTCCCATGTCGCCATTCCACAAATGTACGAAACATGCCGCAAGACCGTCATGTTTGAACTGAGCCAAGCTGAAAACTACGCAAGCACTACAGTAAAGTTTACTCTCCAGTTTTGACTTGCATCATTACTACTTGGTGAGTGGTAAAATGATGAACAACTGCATTGAAATAATTTGCAGTATAATTTATATTATGTTTATTTAAAACTAATTATAGAGACCAGGAAGGATGTCTTTCAGAATTCAAGCCTCAGGAATTTTTTTTTTATGGGGGTAATGTTTCAATGTTAAAGTCAAAGGAGCTTGCAAAGAAAAGCGTTTGGACTTCTTTAAGTTACTTGAAGACGTTTCACCTCTCATCCGAAAAGCTTCTTCAGTTCTAAGGTCAAATGGTGGGGAGTCCCAGATTTAAACCTAGTGGGAGTATCCCCCCGCAGAGGGACAAAAGGACCTCCTGATGTACAGTGCAGCGAGGAATGCCCAGACCTCTACATTGGAGAAACCAAACAGCCACTTCACATGTGCATGTCACAACATAGAAGAGCCACCTCCACAGGACAAGACTCAGCAGTTCATCTGCATCTAAAGGATAAAGGACACTCTTTCGAGGATGCCAATGTTCACATTTTGGACAGAGAGGACAGATGGTTTGAAAGAGGAGTGAAAGAAGCCATTTACGTCCACTGTGAGCGACCATCTTTGAACAGAGGCGGTGGTTTACGACACCAACTGTCTGCCATCTATAATCCAGTTTTGAGTTCCCTCCCCAGACACCGTAACGTCCACTCACATCCTGGGCCATCTGACCTCAGGAATTCGCATGATAAGGTGGGGCCAGGTTTCACAATGAGCTCACCCGAAACCCTGGCTGATTGGGACCCACACCCAGTTTCACACCTTGGCTCAGGCGATTAGAGGATCATCAGGGGGTCCTTTTGTCCCTCTGCGGGGGGGGGGATACTCCCACTAGGTTTAAATCTGGGACTCCCCACCATTTGACCTTAGAACTGAAGAAGCTTCTCGGATGAGAGGTGAAACAGCTTCAAGCAACTTAAAGAAGTCCAGACGCTTTTCTTTGCAAGCTCCTTTGACTACGATGACCTGCATGACTGAGAACCTTCACAGACACTTCAATGTTAAAGTGCACTTTGTTGTTACACTGCTAATACAGCCGCTTTCTTTAAATAAAACTGTTGCAGTAAAACGGAAATTATGTATTCATTTTTTTTGTTTTGCTATTTATTTTATCGCAAGTCATATCGTTATCGCAATATTGATCACAGTTATCGCACATCGCAGGTTTTCCTAATATCGTGAAGCCCTAGTCACTTTATGTATTGTTATTTCAAATTCTGTTTATGCAAAGCCCATAAGTTGCACCGCATGCAGCCGTCAGGTGTTACAGTGGAAATCCTCTCAGGTTAATTTACTCCCAGCTGCATTAAATTGTGAGAAGATACTAGCAGCCTTATGAATATTGTCGAACCTTTTCTGTCATTAGAACCACACTGTGCTGCTAATCTGTAGAATATCCTGTTATTAGGGATATACAAGTTAATAGCCAACTTCCCTCAGAAGTACACTTTGTGGTCTATTGCAGTGTTTCACCTGACCTTGGGGTTACCTGAGTGTGTGTTTTTTTTTTTTTTTTTTTTTTTTTTTCTTTGGTTTTTTGGGGGTTTTTTTGGGGGGGGGGGGGGGGGGGGTCTTTAGATCCTTTAACCTCCATTTATCACCGATTCAACACTTGCTGTCTGCTCTTTAATGCGTGACTGCAGTCTCACTGACCAATTAGTGTGGCTGTAGACTTCCAAGTTTTTTTCCCACTGCTGTTCAGCCCAACTGCCATTACTTTAATTTCCTAGTTGCTGTGAGAACTCATTAAAAGTCATATTATTTTAAAAAGTTAGACAGAAGCTGCTAATGAACACCTTTAAATAAACACTTACCACCCACTTTCTTTTAACCTCAGCGAAGGTGATGTTGCTAACCTTTTGCTCTTCAGCTTCAGCATGTACTGTTAATTTTAGTATTGTAATCACATCATCCATTTTAAGAGAGAGGAAAAAAGTCACTCTTGTGTGTTGATATTTTATTCGAAGCATGTTGCAGTCAATATTACTCTTTACTGTAGCGCAGGTCTTCGAAATGTCTAATGCTAACCAGGGTAACAATCTCCATAAATGAATACTCCTGTTCAACAGTCTAGGTGCTTTAGATGTGAAAATCATTCCTATTTTATGTTAGGATTTCACTCAATCTAGGAATACAGACCCATGAGGTGTTTGAGTGATGAGATGTTTCAGGAAAAGCGAATAGAAGAGGAGAAAGGCAGTGCGGAGAAAAGGGGAGATGCTGTCCCAAAGTGAATTGTACTGTCCTAGATCTAAAATAGCCCAGAGCTGTTTGGAGCTCATCACTCCAGGGCAGGTCTGATTGTGTAGAAAAAATGGGGGTGTCATCAGCCATTCAATCACACTGCCTTTCAATGCTGCAGCATGATGGATTTGTTTCTTGGACTTGATTATAGATATCAGTTCTCATTGCGAAAGCTTGCACTCTGTAATACATGTACATAATCAGACACTGGGTATCTCTTTTACCTCAGAATTCAGATTTTACTCCTGAATCTGTGTTTCAGTGGTGGTAGCTGGGGAAAAAGGGCTTCTCTTCCTTAGCAAGTTGGTGCAATTCATGCACCACTAGCAGCACAATCACAGATAGATGCCGGTCAGTTCTCTCTGTGTGGCTTATTTAGTGAGTCAGAAATGCACAACAGTGGCACTACAGTGTAGATGTTGTACAATTTTACTACTGTTTATGTTTACTGATCCAATCTTGGATTGTAAAGTCGGGGTTGGTGGCGTTTCTCCAACTTTCTCAGAGGGAAATCCAACTTGAGGGGGTGTTCCATCTTAAAAAGTCAGATTCTGATATTGGGATTTCCAACTTCCCATTTCAGATGGAATGCAGCTTTAAAAACACTATCATTCAACTGAACGTCTCCAGAATGAAGAGGCTAACAAACGGAAAGTGGCTAAAGCTAAAACTAGCTAGAGGTCGGAGCCAGTCATAAGCCAGCAGCCCTCTTCTTGGTATGAGCAGTGAAAAGAACCAAAGCAATTACAAGGAAAATTATGGCCCTGGAGGACCAGCCGCTCTCCATAATTGAAAATGGAGCCTTCAGAAATTTGATAAATTACCTCGGCTTAAAATACACAACACTGTGTAGCTGTTACTTTTTGGATGGCGTAGCCTGCAGAGCAGAGGAGCCTACCATTATGTTAGTGCTATTCACCCTCCATTAAGTACAATGTATGACCCAAACATGCACGGGAAAAATAAATAGATAAAGAGTCATCGACTCTTTCCAATAGAAACAAGCACCTCCGCCAATGTGCCTGTATTACACACTGACGATGATGATGGATCGGTGTATCTGCTCTGCGCACACATTAACAAAGCGTACAGAAGTCCAGGCATGCAAACTCATGCGCGCCCAGATGCATCTGTGTTGCAAGTGTTAGATGAGATGCGACATGAAAATGTGGCTTGGCAGATTTAAAAAAAGAGCGTCATGAATTAGAAAAAGACTGGTAATAATAATTGAATTCCTCAATTGGGAAATTAAATATTTGTGAGCTGTCTGCTGTTGATCATTGACCGCTGACATCAAACCTTATTGGATCAAACCTAATTAATACAGATAAAGGTTTTTGAATTTATACTGGAAAATAATGTAAGTACCTGACATTTGTTGTGTTCTATAAAGCTGTTGCGCTTTTTAAATACGTTAGTTAATTATTTGCACTTCATTTTTGAGTAGTTTTAGTGAAAAAAGATTGTGGGGCATTTTTAAAGTTGAATTATTTCTCTTATTATGAAAATAAAATTCTGAAGAAAATGTGATTTTTTTTTTTTTTTTTTTTTTTTTTTATTTTTTTTTTAATTGTATATACTTTAGCTATAATTAATAGAAAGAAAATCTCAATCTGCAAAAACTCATTATCAGTGGGTCACCAGTTGAAATTGAAAGCGGCAAATAAAAAATGCCATAAATGCACTTTTTATGTTTGTTTTATTAAAATAAAAATTGTGTGCTTTTTTTTTTTTTAATGAACTACTAAAGTGGAAAGCTGGAATCATTCATCATTACTTCAGCTTTAAAATATAATTAGTGGAAGCTAAATTCAAATGCTACAGGACAAAATCTACAATTATAAAACCTAAACTGCTGCATTTTTAAAAAAGCAATTTACAAACCAAATTACACTCCTCAATTTATTGTCTTATGATTTTTCTTTGTTTCTTCATATGACCCCAGTGAAGCGCTTTCCTTCTCGAGGACTTCAGAAAAACAAAGCTGTTCAGTACTATTCTCTCCCATGCTGAAGTGTGATAACGCCCACCGGTTTTGATTTGTTGCTTAAAGAGTAGATGCCTGGTGAGGTATTATGTGGGAAGATGGAGTCGGCGTGGGGGTTGTGGCGTATTGTACATGTTCTCCAGGAATGGTATTTCTTTGTGTGTGTGCGAGTACATCAAAGAGCGGGAGAGGTTTTATTCTTTCACAATCTTTCCCTCCTCCCTCATTATAGCCTCTTCTGACTCCCCCAGGCTACAGGAGTCTCCCTTGATGGAGTGGAACCAACATTATTATTTTGAAACAAGCTCATATTTATATTGATGTCCACAAATGAGCTTGAGTGTCACACAGACGTTAAAAGATAGACGGACACAAATACCAGCTCTGTTAGCATGCAGGTTTGTAAGCTGCGTTTTGTGCTAAGGCCTTGAGGCTATAGCTTTTGAGTTCAGCTAAAATGAAGTCCCGCTAATAGAGTTTAAGCCTAACAAAGTCCTGAAAAATTACCCAAGTTAAGCCAGGGAGTGGGAAGGTCTCCTTTAATAATGTCAGTCAGTCGTCAGTAAATCCTTGCTGTGTGTGTGTGTGTGTGTGTCCGTGTGTGTGTGTCCGTGTGTGTGTGTTGTGTGGTGTGTGTGTGTGTGTGTGTGTCCGTGTGTGTGTGGGTCTGTCCGTGTGTGTGTGTGTGTGTGTGTGTGTGTGTGTGTGTACACATAACCAAAAAACCCATTTCTATTGTGGTTTAATGTAAGGGTTGCAGTTTCTGTGTGTTTTCCCTAACTGGTCTGAACATGCTAACAATAAATGCATCGAGTAATACACAAAATATTATTTCCTGGGTTTATTTTATACATCTAATACCATGGTAGTTATATGAAACTTATTCAAAAACAATATTATTGAAACATCAACATTTTAAGCTAACAGGATAATAAAACAATGGACTCCTGCAGGAAACAGCTGTGCTTTTCACAAGGTTCAACAGAGGTTGCCGCCAGACAGAACAATGCCAAAGGACTGCCACTGCTACCATTTTCTAAAAACAACAAGGCAGATTGAAGTCATTTTTTAAAATAGTGTGCTTTATAAATGGAAACTACAAACAATCTCCAAGATATCCCAATCCCTTGGATGCAAAAGTATTGCCTGGCCAACTTGGGTGGGATCATCACAGAGGAAGTTATTTTGCCTCCATTGCAGCTGGATGGTTTTAAAAAGACACTGCTCCTAAAGGATTGGTGCCTTTTTGCTGTAGACATGCTGTTCTCTAGTCAGAATCACTTCACCAGAGGCTATTATTCCTCTGTCTTTTATCCTTGCTGGCCATAACACGACTTGGATTATCAGGAGTGCTGTTGCCACATCAGGTTAGCATTGACTGGTAGTTTCTCTTTTGTTTCAAGTAAGAAGTCCTGTATGTTTGTGGGTGAGGGTCTGGCATTGATGCTAACCAGGAAGCTGAAGCTTAACATATGAAAAAGACACTGGTGGTAAATTTCACCAATTGTGATAACATAATCTGAGGTAACTGTAAACGGAGCATGTTCAAGCCATTGTAAATTTAAATAAAATTAAGGCTTTAAAACACCCTTTTCCATGCACGGTTGGGTAAATGATCCAGATTGAGGCTGCGACACTGCTTCATAATATCTGTTTGCCCTCTCCATAAGTCCACTTTACAGAAGAAATCATCAAAACCAAAGTTGTTCACAAAGCATGCCAGTATGTACAGAAGCTGGAGCCTGTACTGATTGTGTATTGAGGCCTGTCTACTGTTGTCAGATGAAGAACCATCAGATATGGAGCTGATGTAATTTTCTTACCGCACTGAGGGGGCCTTGTGAGTATAATATTCATTAGATGTCTCAGCCGAGCAGTGCCTCATCTCCTCTGCCTCCTCTGCTGCAGGATTAAAAAAAAAAAAAAAAACTATTAAAACACCTACCAGAACATATTTGAAACTTAAAATGACTCAATGTGCAATAAAGCATGCTTCCACGATTGCAAGGGATTGAAATCAGTTTCGAATTTTAACACTGCCCAGTTGAAGTCACCTACAACACTCACCTACTAAACGGCATCTGTTGGTTTCTGTCATCTTTCAGTGCAAATCCAATTTTCTGATTAATGTTTTTCATCATTGCAATGTCACAGTCAGGTAGAAGGGGAAAAAATTGAGTGGGGCGTTATAGAGCCAAACGTGGTAAACATGGTCTTTGGTTTGATTGTCACAACCTACAGGAAAGTGTAATAGCTGTCAACAGATAAGTGAAAATGCTATCATCACAAGTGGCAGTTTTATCATTGCTGTCAGAGGCAGCAGTCTTTTTGATTGATGGAGGAGATGTTACACTGCAGCAAGCCCCGTGTCTTCAGTTCAGATGTGTTTGGATCAAGGAGAGAAGAGCGAAAAGACAGTTAAATCCATTTTTACAAAAGGCTCAGCTAGAGCTGGGCGATAGAACGATAACGATATGTATCGTGATATAACTTTTACTCGATAGAAAAATTAAACTATCGCGATAGACCTCGCCGCTCTTGTCCTCTTAAAAAAAAAAAAAAAAAAAAAAAAAAGGTCAGCCAATCCAAAATTAAGTAGCGCAGAGCCGAACCAATCACAGCCGCAGCATCTCGTCGCGTGGACTTGTTACGTACACGCACAAGTGCCAAGCCGCACATGTGTATTTGTTTGGGAAGCCAGCCAGCCACCGTACCGCCCGGTAATGGAGGAAATGAGTGTGCCGACTAGAAAAATCAACCGAGCGTGACCGAAGAGAAAACAGATGATGGTTCCAATGCCGGAGAGATTGTCGAACGGAAGAGCCAAAGAAGTTCCGTATGTGAAGGTATTTCGGCTATTTCAAGTCTGACAAAAAACAGAGTAGCGTGCACTGTAAATTGTGCCGAAAGCAAGTCTGGAAATACAATAAACTGGTGCATGCGTCACACTGTGCGCCACGTTATTGTTTTCGGTGAAATGAATTTCTACAATACTGTTACTGTTAATTCTACTCTCTGCAGTGTTTAAATGCTTACATATACACACAGTTACTGTCCGTCCCACACATACGACTCGGTTCTGCTTCTATGGCCCCAGCTTTGTTTACTTTTCCCACCGAGGCTTCTAGACTTCTGATTGGCCAACATTTCTGCACGGTTAGGAATCTAGCGCCACCTGCTGCTTTGGCATGTTCATAGCAGCGTTTTCCTTCATTTCTGCCTTTATGTGTGGACGGGATTATTTTTAAAACGAAAACGGAAAATCTCCGTTTTCAAAAATACCCGTGTACGTGTGGACTAACCTCAGTCTCTGACTGGAAGCGCTAATTCGTCATTCGGCTTTTGTCAGACTAAAGTAACTGTTAAAACTGTTTGAAAAGCTCAGCTATACAACAAGGAGAGATTGAGAATTTCCTTTTTAGTTCTCAGTTTATTTGATATTGACAAAAGTTAGTCAGTTTGTCTGTTCTTCTGTAAAACAAACTAAGATTTATTTTTAGAATTAATATTTTGTTTCTAGTGGAATTGACATTTAGTCGTCTGTTTCGTTTGTTCTATTTTGAAACTTAAACGCTTTAGCGGCTGCCTTTTGTGTAGTTTTGCAATATTTGCCTTTATTTATCTGAAAAAGTCCCATGTTCCTTAAGTACATCTACCCTGTTGAACTATTATGGGAAATAAATATTTAAATAAAAACAAGCTGCTGATTAGAGCTGGGCGATATGAGATTTTTTCATATCACGATATGTTTTTTTCATTTCAGGCGATAACGATATCTATCACGATATAAGCCAAATAACTATATTTGTAAGATTTAAATGTGCCGTTGCTCACAAGTAAAATGTGAAATAATCAGCAGCTTGTTTTTATTTAAATATTCCATCCATCCATCCATCCATCCATCCATCTTCATCCGCTTTGTCCGGGGCCGGGTCGCGGGGGCAGCAGCCTAAGCAAAGAGGCCCAGACCTCCCTCTCCCCAGCCACCTCCTCCAGCTTATCCGGGGGAATACCAAGGCGTTCCCAGGCCAGCCGAGAGATATAATCTCTCCAGCGTGTCCTGGGTCTGCCCGGGGCCTCCTCCCGGTGGGACATGCCTGGAACACCTCACCCAGGAGGCGCCCAGGGGGCATCCTTGTCAGATGCCCGAACCACCTCAGCTGGCTCCTTTCGATGTGGAGCAGCAGCTGCTCTACTCTGAGCCCCTCCCGGATGGCCGAACTTCTCACCCTATCTCTAAGGGAGAGGCCAGCCAC
>NW_020535709.1:0-35534 GCF_900246225.1 Astatotilapia calliptera | reverse complement strand
ACACGGGTCCTGTGTATTACTCAACTGGACAGGTCCAGACATTAGGAGGACTGAGTGAAATTCATCAATGAGTTCTCTGGCAATGTGCATACCACACGGTCCTGTGTATTACTCAACTGGACAGGTCCAGACATTAGGAGGACTGTATTCATCTTGGCTAGACCCAAGACTGCCATTCATTATTCATGCTTCTTCCTTAGAAATCCAACATGGTGGCATCTCAGGCTGTGGATGAGAATGCAGCCAGTTCCTCTCCTAACGACGCAACAAAGGTAAATTGGAGTTTCAGTGTCAGATTGTTTTAGTTGTAGACTGAGGTGCTAGTTATTAGGCAGTATTGAGGTATGTGGGTCCTTGGTTATCTTGACCAAGTAAGATGCACGCATTAGGAGGACTGGGATTTGAAACAGGAAGTATAAACAACTGAGTTCTACCTACAAGTGCGCCCACACACACGGGTCCTGTGTATTACTCAACTGGACAGGTCCAGACATTAGGAGGACCGAGCTTCGAAATGAATTCAGATCAATGAGAGTTACTCTGGCAATTGTGCATACACACACGGGTCCTGTGTATTACTCAACTGGACAGGTCCAGACATTAGGAGGACTGTATTCATCTTGGCTAGACCCAAAGACTGCCATTCATTATTCACGCTTCTTCCTTAGAAATCCAACATGGTGCCATCTCAGGCTGTGGATGAGAATGCAGCCAGTTCCTCTCCTAACGACGCAACAAAGGTAAATTGGAGTTTCAGTGTCAGATTGTTTTAGTTGTAGACTGAGGTGCTAGTTATTAGGCAGTATTGAGGTATGTGGGTCCTTGGTTATCTTGACCAAGTAAGATGCACGCATTAGGAGGACTGAGATTTGAAACAGGAAGTATAAACAACTGAGTTCTACCTACAAGTGCGCCCACACACACGGGTCCTGTGTATTACTCAACTGGACAGGTCCAGACATTAGGAGGACCGAGTTTAGAAATGAATTCAGATCAATGAGAGTTACTCTGGCAATTGTGCATACACACACGGGTCCTGTGTATTACTCAACTGGACAGGTCCAGACATTAGGAGGGACTGTATTCATCTGGGCTAGACCCAAAGACTGCCATTCATTATTCACTGCTTCTTCCTTAGAAATCCAACATGTTGCCATCTTTCAGGCTGTGGATGAGAATGCAGCCAGTTCCTCTCCCTAACGACGCAACAAAGGTAAATTGGAGTTTCAGTTGTTCAGATTGTTTTAGTTGTAGACTGAGGTGCTAGTTATTAGGCAGTATTGAGTGTATGTGGGCCTTGGTTATCTTGACAAGTAAGATGCACGCATTAGGAGGACTGAGATTTGAAACAGGAGTATAAAACAACTGATTCTACCTACAAGTGCGCCCACACACACGGGTCCTGTGTATTACTCAACTGGACAGGTCCAGACATTAGGAGGACTGAGTTTAGAAATGAATTCAGATCAATGAGAGTTACTCTGGCAATTGTGCATACACACACGGGTCCTGTGTATTACTCAACTGGACAGGTCCAGACATTAGGAGGACTGTATTCATCTTGGCTAGACCCAAAGACTGCCATTCATTATTCACGCTTCTTCCTTAGAAATCCAACATGGTGCCATCTCAGGCTGTGGATGAGAATGCAGCCAGTTCCTCTCCTAACGACGCAACAAAGGTAAATTGGAGTTTCAGTGTCAGATTGTTTTAGTTGTAGACTGAGGTGCTAGTTATTAGGCAGTATTGAGGTATGTGGGTCCTTGGTTATCTTGACCAAGTAAGATGCACGCATTAGGAGGACTGAGATTTGAAACAAGAAGTATGAAACCCCAACCCTAAATCTGGTTTGCATAAAGACGTAGTTCTCGGCTTGGTTGAAATGAACTCTGATGTAGTTAGATTGCATATTTGAATTTCAGCTGATCAAGGAGCAAGAATGAAGCTTACTATAGGAAGGAGCATGTAAATACAACCGAAACAATCGCTAAACTCTTTCCTGTTAATGCTAAGCACATTTATGTAACATTGTTGTGTAAAGGCCATCCGTTATGTCTTGATGGATTCATGACTTCATGATTTAATTATACTTTTTACACTCCCAGTCAAAACTTTGGACACATCTTCTCATTTCAGAAAGAACAAATTGTAAGTCTAATCTTTTTTTGGGTGTTGTGGGTCCACAATGAATTTTCTTTTCATTGTGGTTTTGTAATATATACCATAATATAAAACCTAGAAGAACAAATTGTTTTGAAAATTGATCTATATACAGCAGGTATTTTTCCCTTTAAATTTTGCATTGCAAAAGTTACAAAAATTGATTTAATAGCTTTAGTAACACTTGAACCTGTTTTTTTTTTGTTTTGTTTTTCTTCCGTCCTTAACTCCTTTTTAAAGAGGAACCAAAACAACTATTTGGTTGTGATATTTTACATCACAAAAGTATGAATTTTGTTTTTGATTACACTGTTTTTTTTTTGTTTGTTTTTTTTTTACCAAACAGGACTGCGATCATGATCTAGTCCCTGACGAAATGTCAAGTTTAGAAAAATGTTTTGCATGTGGAGGACCTTTTTCGCCTCTGAAATGGAGTGGTGTGAGATGTGAAGGTAATTATTTAATTATGGAAGGTTGGGTACATTAGAATATCTTAAATATGATCCATAAGGAACACTATAAAAACTAATCCATAAGTAAATATGATATATGTTCATAATGAACCTTTTACATCTGCACTTTTTACATATTTACTTACCATGTCATTATTAAAGCTGCTATACCCAATTTGCAAAAACAAGTTAGCTTAACATATTTTTTTTTCATGTTCATAACAACATTTTAACAAAGCATAGCTATAAATGTTGTTTGGAGATTAAAGAAAAAAAAAATGAAGTGGTTCTGTTGCATTTGTCTAAAACCATCAGCCAATAACATGGCTCAGTCCAGAAAAACGATAGAACAGTCTTTCCTGACTCCTTAAATTCTACATTAACATGGCTCCACCACACTATGCACTGGCCTGTTTAGCAGCAAAGCACACCAGGGGGTGTGGCCTATGGATAATATCCAATGGGAGGGGGGAGCCTTCTTGACTGTGTTTATGCTTCCATCTAGCCTGTTTTTTTAAATTGGGGAAAGCGGCTTTAACTACCTTTCTTTTATTAACTTAATTTTTCTCTGTCTAGTTTGCTACCAGTCCTGGCACAAAAGATGTTATGTTAGCCACAAGGTGAACCTCACTGAACCTCTTCCAGAGGTAAGTGTTTTTGCAGAATTCTTCTCAGTAAAATATGTAAGGTAAACAAAGTCTTACTTTGTGTTTTTGATTGTTATTAGGTCTTTAGTGAAGATAGTTCAAGTGAGGGGGCTTCATCAGAAGAGGAATATGTGCCAGATTCTATAGCTGACTCAGACAGCTCATGGGACAACAAATCAGAGCCTTTAAATATAAGTTGCAAACAAGTACAGAACTCTGAGATCTCCAGCAGTCAATCTGCTTGCAAAACGAAAAGACCTCGCCTAGAAAGTTTTTTAGAGAGAGTAGGACAAAGAATTTCAGAAGATGCCGAATCAATATCTGAAGATGGAATTGCACAAGACAGCTCGACGTATCAGGGGTTATTGCCACAGCAGAAAAGTCTGATGCTGAAGGCATTGTTGATGACTCTAATACTACGGCTGAAGATTCCTTAAAAACATCCTCCTCACTAAGAAACAAAACATACTGCTACATTTGTGGAAAACTACAGACAAAGTTTACACGTCATTTAAAAACTCATGAGAAATCACATGCAGATGTTGCTCGAGTTTTAAGTCTTCCCAAGAAGTCCAAAGACCGTTTGAAAATGCTTTCTAAGCTGCGAAACAAAGGAAACCACAGACATAACTCGGAGGTCATCGCAAGTGGGATTGGATCATTAAAAACCAGACGCACATCAAAAAAACCCTACAAAGGAAAAGACTATATTCACTGCATTTATTGCGAGGCATTATATCTTAAAAGAGATCTTTGGAGACATGTTCGTAAATGTTCTTCAAAACCAGTGGAGGCCAATTCAGAGGGGGGACGTAAAAAGGTCTTGTCCCTGGCCTGTATGAGTGAGTCAGCTCTGTGTCAGCAAGTTTCCCCCGGTGTTTGGAAGATATTAGCTGTCATGAAAGATGATGAAATAACTTCTACTGTGCGAAGTGACTTCTCTATTCTTCAGCTTGCTCAATCATTCTTTAACAAACATGGGAAAGATCCCACCAAATTTGACTACATTCGCCAGACACTCCGAGAATGTGGAAGACTTCTGCTCACACTTCGGAAAGAATGCTCAATACACACTTTTGAGGATGCTGTAAGACCTGCAAATTTCAATTTGGTTATCAAAGCTGTTAAGGTGTGTGGGTATGATGAAGAAAAGAACTGCTACTCGACTCCAAGCCTTGCTTTAAAGTTGGGACACTCACTGCAGAAAGTCTGTGATATTATACATTGCAGAGCACTGATGGCAGAAGACCGTGCACTGATAAAGTCAACCCAGAGTTTCAAAACCCTTTATGCTACAAAGTGGTCAGAACTCATCTCCCATACTGCATTAACCACACTAAACGAGCGGCACTTCAACAAGCCTTCCACACTTCCTTTCACAGAAGATGTTCAGCGTCTTCATAGACATCTGGAGAAGACTACAGAACAAGCACTGAAGGACTTGGAAGAGCATAGTTCACCAAAATCATACAGTGAACTTTGTAAAGCTACCATGGCAAATGTAATACTATTTAACAGGAGAAGAGGGGGAGAAATTTCAAAGATGACACTGAATGGCTTCCAGGAGAGAGACACTAGTACCCTGCACAAGGATGTTGCAATTGGACTGACAAAATTTGAACTTTACCTTTGTCAACACTTCAGTCGTGTAGAATTGAGGGGTAAACGAGGACGCAAGGTTGCAGTGCTACTTTCACCAGACATGGTGAATGCCATAACACGGCTGACAGAGAAAAGACAAGACTGTGGTGTTCTGGCAGAAAACATATTCCTGTTTGCCAGACCTCATTGTCTGACTCCCTACAGAGGACAGGACTGTTTGAGGATTTATGCGACTGAATGTGGGGCTGAAAACCCTGAACACCTACGTTCAACGCAGTTGCGCAAACATGTCGCAACTTTGTCTCAGATCTTAAACCTCAAGAATCACGAGTTAGACCAAGTTGCCAACTTCCTAGGTCATGATATTCGTGTTCATCGCGAATATTATAGACTTCCTGAGGCTACTACCCAGCTTGCCAAAATATCCAAACTACTGATTGCCATGGAGAAAGGGTCTCTCAAAAAGCCTTCAAGGCAAAACACTTGAAGAGATTGAAATCGAAGGTAAAGTGGTGTTAAGGTTAAGAATTATACACGTTTCCTGCACTATAACCTTATAATTCATTAAGACAATCTTTTATTTTGTTAGATAACCTACAGTTGACAGATTCAAGTGAAGAAAGTGAGGTCGGAGCGGAGCGTGAGGAGGTCGGAGCGGAGCGTGAGGAGGTCGGAGCGGAGCGTGAGGAGGTCGGAGCGGAGCGTGAGGAGGTCGGAGCGGAGCGTGAGGAGTCGGAGCGGAGCGTGAGGAGGTCGGAGCGGAGCGTGAGGAGGTCGGAGCGGAGCGTGAGGAGGTCGGAGCGGAGCGTGAGGAGGTCGGAGCGGAGCGTGAGGAGGTCGGAGCGGAGCGTGAGGAGGTCGGAGCGGAGCGTGAGGTCAATGAAGGAAATCTTGTATATCCACAGATTGGTAAGTACAATGTGATTAGTCTCAACTTTGTTCAATTTATGAAATCACATGACTAATAGACTTTATTACAGATTCTATAGATACTAGAATGATGAAGAAAGTTGTCAAGGAACCTCCAGGTATGTGTTTGTCATCATTTATTGAAGCTTTTACCTTTGTAACTACTTCCTAGACACTTTTGCTATCTTTGCTATCTTTATGTAAAAAAAAAAAAGATAATTCATTACTATCATTTTTCCAGTGATTGTTACCTTTGTCCAAATGGTAATTTAAAGAAAGTCAAGGATCTTTCTAAAGACCAGCTCAACAGAATAGAAAGGTCCAGTTTTGGAGGATGGTCAGGTAGGAAATGCTAGTTTGAACAGGTGATTTTGAGCTGTGATTTAAAGTTCTAGAGAGAATCTAATGAGCAGAGGAAGTTCCAGAGGGTACAATTAGCAGTGGCAAAGGATTGTACCCTCAGATTTATGATTTTGATGATGGGGGTAAGGAGGTTAGTGTTAGCAGTGTTGTGGGAGAGTGACAGTAAAGACAATCCCTCAGGGTGGCGGGGGCGAGGTTGTTGAAGGCTTAAAAGTTGATTAGGAGTTTGCACTCAATACTATAGTCAGTGTGCAGCCAGTAATGTTCTTTTTAGGATGTGGTGATATAGTCTCTAGAGTGAGTGCAGTAGAGTAAGGGGGCAGCAGAGTTCTTAATAGATTGCAGTTCTTGGAGGTGAGTTTGGGGAAAGCAAAGATGCTGGGATTCTTTTTGAGGGTGGAGAGAATGGATAGGATTAGGAAGAACAATATCATTGGGACTGCACATGTTGGAAAAAAATGTCTACATTGTTCTACATTGGCCAGGTTGAGGTTGTGTTGGGCATGTGCAAACAAGGGACAGTGAGGAAGGTTTGTTGAAGGATGTTAGAAAGGAAGCTGCCCTGCAGGAGACAGAAGGAGATGAGATTAATCAAGAGAGATGAAAATAGTTGGTGTGTGGAGGGCTGATCTACTACTCTTTATTTACCTGGTTTGCGCTTCTGAAGTATTCCCTCTACGCTCTCATCCTCTTTCTACAGTAAATCAGTGGTGAGTGGAAAGTTGACCAGTCACCGGAGTAGTGATGGGTCGTTCGCGAACGAAATGGCTCTTAGAGCTGGTTCTTTGAAGTGAACGATGCGAGCCGGCTCCTTATTGGGAGCCGTGGATTTTTTTTTTTTACTTTCTCTTGCCCTCTCTCTCACTTTTTTCGCTGCACGTCAGCCTTGTGTTTGCGCTGAGTAGAGACGGGAGGGGCGCAAACAGAGCCTTGCGTTTGCACCCCTCCCGCCTCTGAGCAGAGGGAGGAGCTAGGGGCGGTAGTTACACTCGCAACAGCAGTAGCACACGAAAAGAGCAGCAGGGAGAGAGAGAGAAAGAGAGCCGGGAGCAACAACAAGAGACAATGTCGTCACATTAGAAAGGTGGAGTAAAGAAATGAGTGACACCAAGAAAAGAAGCAAAATCTAGAACCATTTAAATTTTACTGACAATACATAGGCAGAGTGTAGAGTCTGCAAGAAAAGGATATCATATAGAGCCGGTGCACGGGCACCTGAAAACTGTCCACTCATCAGTGCGATGGGAAGATAAAACACAGTGAATTAAGTGTGATATAAGTGAAGCTGCCAAGTGTGTCTACCCACTGAGCTGAGCACTGGGCACTTGGTATTTTTAAATTTAAAGTTTAAATTTTAAAAGTTAAATTGTAAATGGTAGGTTTTTGTATTTTATAATTTATTTTTTAAATTTTATGTGGAGTGAATAAATAAAAGCAGATTTATATAATGAACATATATACATAGAAAACACGTTTTTAAACATTAGTAATTCATTTTGTGCATAATTTTATATTGTTGTTAATAATAAATGAATGAAAGCAACAAAATAACCTGAAGAGCCGGTTCGGGAGCCGAAAGAGCCGGCTCTTTTTAGTGAGCCGAGCCGAGAGAGCCGGATCTCTAAAAAGAGCCGGAAATCCCATCACTACACGGGAGTCTTGTTTGGAGAAAAATTCAGCCTTGTATCTTTTAATATCAGCTGTAATAGCTCTAGCCATATTCCACATTCACATGTGTCACCTTAAACTAAAAGTCATAGTTGCGACTCTGGATTTATCTTAGAAACCATATTCAAGATTTCAAGGTCCATTAGTTGCTTGACCACATTCAGGAGCATTTGACATTACATTATAAGAGATTTAATACAACAAATATATGCTTACTGTTTTGTTTTGTTTTTCAGCACAAAGTAAAAATGGAGCGGGTAAGGTCATTGAACCCAACAGAATACTAAACAAGGAGATGAAGCCAAGCAGTAAGAAGAAAACAAATGAACAATCTGGTAAATGGTGACATGCATACAAAAGTCACTTAAGCACAAATGTAAACTTCATGCATTTTTGAACCCAGTTATCCACACCACCCAAGCCAGTATGGTGACTATGCTCATCTTTCTGCCAGGGACCGTACCATAATTCTACAACTTGGTTAGACAATTATATTAACCTACTTGGTAAGGTAAAACATAAATCACATTCAATGTGGAACAATACCTTGTATTAAGTAATGGGATAAATGTTTAAATTACTTTCCCTATGCCTGTTTTAATCTGTAATACATTTAAATACTTATCATTTTCAAAACAGCAATGCACCAAAACAATTAATAAACAAAGCAATGAGAACATATTATGATTTGGGTTTTTAATTTTGAGGATTCCTCAACCATTGGGCTTCTACATTATCTCCATACTCTGAACATCATCTTATTCCCATAGGCAGAATCTGGATAATATTGGAAAATTTGGGCTGGTTTGGCTAATTGTGGGCTGTAACCTGAACGTCTTGAAAGAAAATTATGTTCACTGAAAAAACCTGAAGGCCCACCTCATGGTCAGGCAGGGTCCACCCTTGTTTTTAAATAAACATTTGAGTCAGACAGTTATATATGAAATGTTTGAGTATATGTTATACATTTCAAATTATTACAATATCATGCTATACATGTTTTTTGTTGTATAACGGTGTGTGGAATAAAATGCTCTCCATCCATAGTGATTTGCCATAGCTATTTATTGGAATTCTGACTTAATGTGGGCTACCTTTCAGAATTTTACATTTAAATAAATGTATTCATCCATTGTAATAAGTATTTAAACAGTCAGCATTACAGGATTTATACCAAAGAAACACTGTTACAACAAATTCACCTTAAAGGGGACATATTATGCAAAACCCACTTTTTTTTGTTGCTTTTGTATGTATATTTGGTTATGAATTGCCTCCCGACTCCTTAAGTGTAGGTTTTCAACAACTAAAAAAGGAGCTCTTTTAGGTCCCAGGTAGTGTATTTTGCACAATCCAGCATAATCACAGCCTCAGCACCTGTCCTCGTGGACAATGCAAAGGCCGTCTTTGGGCTGTGTAGACTAAACACTAACTGTTCTTAGCAGGGCTGTAAAACTAGTGTGTGCAGAACTCAATTCTTCGGCTTATTTGAAGGAAGCCGATTATCGCCATTATATTTTTGCATCCTACAACCATGTCAACTCACACAATTGAGCATAATACGTCCCCTTTAATTTAAAAATTGTTTAAAAAGTAGTTTGTTTACATTTATTTTTTTCTGCTTCTAGCTTCTCTGGAAAATGCAAGGAGGGTCAAAAAGCATCCTTGGTCTCCCACAGAGGTTGCTGCGATAATGAAGTATTTGGCGAACATATCAAAAAAGGAAAACTGGCCACTATTATCGAATGCCAGCAATGCAAAACTGCAGAAGATCCTGCTCTGGCTGGTCGTTCTATTCAAAACATCAGAGATTTTGTGAGGAATCGGGGCGTGTCGTTGAAGAAAAAAGAAAATCCTATGTAGAGGAGTCTACATAACTCCAAAGTACTTCTTGGAGGAGTTACAAAAGATATTTTGTATGTTTTGGTTTCTCATTTATTTATTTTAGAATTTTACTATTAGAAGATTGGTAAATTCATTTTGTTGACACTGTTTTAGTGCATCTGATCTAAGAGGACATATAATTTTATATTGCCAGTTATTTTCATTTCTGTTAACAAAACAATCCTGTTTTTGTAAAATGCACTCAATTTGTTCCTTTTATTCACCTGTTGCCCTTTTAATACACACAAAATACATGTTTGTGTATGTGTATGGCCTTTGTCCTGTTAATAAAGTTAGCCCTGACAATTACTGTTCATGTCAGGGGGAGGAGCCAAGTTACCTAATTAGTGTTGTCCTCTTATTACACCATGTTGTCAGGTTCTTATATTTTGAGTTCTGGTGTGTTTTCACAATTTTGAAGTGAGATTTGTGTTGTACAACTCAAATGGGATTTTTAAAGATGCACTTCATCTATCTAGCACAAGCGGAAAGGGGGGTCCGTTTAGTGTTGCAAAAATCTTGTTTGAAAAAATTGTCCTTCCAATTCACCTTTACCAGTATGTGTGTGTGTGTGTGTGTTCATCACTTTCCTGTTCTGGTGTTCTGGGTAAACCACGGCCTGAAGCGTGCCCTGGGGTCCTGCCCTCCTCCTTTTCAGTTTGTTTGCGACCATTGCTGCTGCTCAAAGTTCAGTCCGTCCTGGTTCTGACCCCAATTGGGGCAGTCCTTTCTCCAGTGTCCCTGCTCACCGCAGGTGAAACCTGCATCTTCTTCTGTGTTTTTTGTCCATTCTGAGGTGCCTTCTGACCTCAGTTACTCCTCCTGTCTCGGTCCCGCCCTTTTTGCTGCCCGATGATCATTGTTGGTCCGTCACTGTCCTGCACAGTGTGAATGCAAAGTTATCAAGGTCAGCATTCTTTTGCTCGGCCTTACTTTTCATTCGGGCTTGGCGGGCGTCTCGTCACCGCTCTGTCAGCTGAAGCTGACTGAGAATTTTCCCCCGTGTAGTGAAACGGGCCTTGGGTTTAGTGCTCTCCGTCTCTGCTGCATGAGATCACATTCCTGCAGCACTGTTGACATTTTCAGGTCGTTGTTGTGGGTCCAGCTGTTGCAGCATTTGGTCAGGGTCACGTAGAGGGGAGAGCAGGAGTCCAGTTCAGCCTCGGCTTTCAGGGCCGCAAAGCAGCCTGTAATTAAGCATAAAGAGAAAAAACAAAAACAAAACAAAACAAATGAAAAACAAAAACAAACGAACAGGAAAATGATGTTGTGTTGGCTGTGTCATTCAGAGAGGGGAGAAACACCGGGACCAGGCCCTGTGTCAGCCTTCTCTCCCCCTTTTTTTGTTTTTTCTCACCATATAATCCAATCATGACCCGCCAAGCTGACAGGACAACACAGGTACATGTTAAAATTCTTAAGATCATGTTCAAAAGCCCAAAAATGGACTTTTCTTTCATTCAGAAATCACTTGTATTAATCAATCAGCAGAAAACATGTCACAATTTGACTCTTTTTACCACTAAATTTGTTGTGTCTTGCCTGGTTGGTTAGACCAGTGTTTCTTTTTTCTTTTTTGTTAAATTGTTGTCCTGCAACCCAGAGAGTTTCTTTGTCAGTAATGTATAAACTTTATTATTTAACAACAGAAGTATGTTAAGTTTCGCTGCTTTAACCTTGTTGGAAAATCTTCACATGTTCATGAGTGTAAGCTGTTTCTTCATTGCATGTGTGTGCATTTTGTAGGCAGGCAGGTTAATTTTAACTTTTTCTCAAACTAGGCGTTACCTTAAAAGGAGCCTTTCTCTCACATTTCTCTGCTTGTGTGTGCTTTTGTTTCACCTTTTGTTGTGATGCTCCGGACGCCTTCCCAACCTCCACAAGTCCGTTGGCCCCAAAATTCAACCGAATTTCATGTGCTCTTAAAACCTTCATTTCTCCTCTAATTCTCTCCTCGCTGCTGTCTGTTTCACAGCTGCTGATTCGTGCTGGGTGTGGTTCCCATTACCTATAATTTTGGTTCGGCCGCTGTGCTTGTGGGGGCAGTTGGTCCAGGTCCGCAGCTTCCTGTATTAACACACTAAGAGATTTATTTAATTTCATTTTCATCACTGTTAAACAGATAAGCAGGCAACACGCCTACCTTGACAGCGTAAACTGCACGCCAGTCTCCCAACACATTCCTCTCTCTATAATTCTCCACTACACACCTCTTACCATCTCTCTTTTTATTCTTATTTTTCTTATTACACCACAGAGTAATACACCCAATTATGCCCGTCTATCTCTATGTGGCTCCAAATTCCCTCTTTATTTAATTTCACACTCGTCAGGGGACAGGCACACAACAATTTCAACCACTGAAACGAGGAATTCAACCTTTTTATATTTCACCTATGATAGAACTCAACCTTAGATGTAAAAGCATTCTCTTGTTCTATTCCAGAATAAATGTGAACCCGTGATTACACGGCCGTTCCAGAGTTATTCTGCAGCTATGCGGGAGTCCTCAGTTCCCAAGTTGCCATCTTGGCATCCAGACGCCGCTGGGCCTGGCCGCGCGTCCACGACCAGGAGGGTCGCCACACCTTGAACAAATTAGTTTCCACAGGTACACCAGGCGTCAACCTTAGATCTTAAAGCATCCTCTTCGCACTAATGTCCTCCTATTCAAACACATCAACCGTCACTGTGACTGTGTTCACACTTCACAACCAGAAACACACTCAGAGCGCGCGTCACACAAAACAGCACCCAGAGCGCGCTTTGCACACACTCACCCACAGTGAGACACACAGAGAGCGCTCCTCATCAGCAGAAATTTGCACAGAAACCTCTGAGCTCAACTGTTAGAATTCTTTTGAAACACAACAACCAAAGACCAAATATCCCTGTCTCTGCGTTATGACCGCCACAACGGGGCAAAATCGCATCATAAAAGTGATGCCTGCGTCCCCTGAAGTTATACCCGACACCATAAACCAGGTTTTGCTCTATGTACTTCTTGGCAAGTAAAATTTTACTTTATTTTACGGCCGCAGCCCTTATGACTCGACAGACACCATAAACCACCGTCAAACCTCTATTCAATGTACTGAAAACAGCACCAACCACTACTGCACTTCACGGCCGTACCACCGGAACACGCCGTATCATAAACCAAAACCTACGGACGTGTTGCGCTTTTGGCGTTGCCAGCGTTTAACTACACCGTGAGCCAGCATCTGCTTTTCCTTAAACAACTTCTATTTCATAGCCGGCAGGAGCAAGGACTTAACAGTAACCATAAACAAACTTCGAAACCTCGACTTCAATGTACTGAACTTATGGCCGCGTCTCCAGAAGAAATTCTAATGTATTATTGCTACAGAAGCCAGTTTTAGACTAAGTTAAATGTGGAAGGTAAAGTGGGCTGCAACTAGTCCAACGTAGTATGTTATTAGTATCTCGGTAGAAGCAGTTTACTCACACACTGGAATTCAGCCTCAACTTATGTTGTTAGTATCTTGCGCCAAAAACCAGACACCGACAATTTAATGTGAAAATACATGTGACTCAGTGAACAGATTAATTTGGAAAGCCCAATATGCACATTTGGTATAATACAACAGGCTGTGCTTACCTTTTTATTTTTGGACCGGTCCTCTGTTCACCTCGCCCCACGATCTCACCAAAGGTCAAATCTGCACCTCCTCAGCACACCAAAGATCCGGGTCACACGGCACCAAGTTGTTAAAAATCCCAATTCTTTGAATCTTTGGGCTGAAGGAAGGACAATACTCGGTGTATAAATGCTCAATCAACAATCATTTATTTCCATACAATTCAACAGTCAGAGCATTACAACGTCCGGACGGGAGAGATGCCTGCAGAGGGTCAGCAGCATGTCTCAAAATGGTGACGGGTTACTCAGATTTTTATACTCTCTAGTGGCCCCCACCTAGTCGTAAAAGCCTAAACATTCACATTCTTTCTCTCTTACGGCGCCTAAATTATGACCTCGGCTCCTTGCTCCTTCTGCTCCCTGCAAAGGTGGGGGTATGGAATGTGGTCTATCTCCCTAGACACCAAGTCTCCTGCTTACAACCTTCTCTTGATGATTCAGCAGTAAAGCATGTCAAGAAAACAGTATAAGACATTCACAGCCGATCAAGGATACAGAGTGATGCACACTTATCTAATGAACTACAAAATGATTATGTTCTTTTAACTCAAAAGTATAATGAGGACTAAACTACATACTGATCACACACTCTATATTAAAGGGTATAATATGATCTACAGCAGTATCATAATTCAACTACTTTGATTACATATATAAGGTAACATATGATAACAGAATAATCTCAACAATAGGAAAGTGTAGGAGAGCAACAGATGAACAAGCGTTACTGTAACAGGAAACACAAGCACGTCATCAGAGGATCTTTATGTTCATCATCATCACTGTTTCCTTGTTCTGTCACAAACACACAACACTTCCTGCTCTCTCTCTGATGGATCTGATTGGCTGTTTCATTCACAGGAGGTCAGGGCGTCACACCAACAGCTTTAACTGCACAACGACACACTTTAAATCATCTGCAGACAAACCTGTGTGTTTGATTTATGAAGAAATAATAAAGACGTGTGTACAGCTGTCCATGAAGCAGCTTCTCACACAAACTCTGACACTTCAGCCACTTTAATTCCTGCAAAGCTGCGTAATAAAGAGCTGTGACTGCTATGAGCTGCTGATGATGACTGCATGAAGCTCTCAGCTGAAGCTTCTTTCATTTATTTTAATGTTAATGTCGCCTTTTTAAGTCTGTGTGAGGATTTTAATGACACACATTAAAGGAGCTTCTTTGATTAAAACCAAATTCATGTTGATTTTCAGCCTGAAATGATAAAAACTTTAATAATTCTGTTTATAATCATCAACCTGGAGACTAATGAAAGTATAATAGTGAAAGAAAGCCTTTATTATTTGAGTAATGCCTGATTCTGCTCAGAGACGGAGACAACACAGAGGTGTTGATGACAGTTTGACATTAACTGAATTAAAAACAAAGTGCTCTTATTGTGAAAATCTGCCTCCTACTTCTTTAAATCATTTTTATGTATTTTTTAACCTCACAGTGAAACATTGAGGCATTAATCTGACACAGTTTGATCAGCAGCTGTGTTTTCACTGACGTTTCACTTTGATTTGTTCAGACTGAGCAGAGAGGATCGGTTCTCTGTGTGCGCACTGCTGAGAAACACAAGCTCATTTCTGCTGTTTCATGAAAAGTGTTATGGAGGAACAAGAAGTTCAGCCTCTAAACTCTCAGCGTGAGGACTGAGTGAAGAGTTTCAGAGCAGAGAGTTTTGGCTCACAGATTTTAGCGTCTACACAAAGAGACGATTACGCACTTGATCTGAGAACATCTCCACCTCCTACAAACAAACTCTCCTACGAGCAGCTGTAACAACTAGGGATGGGTATTGATAAGATTTTCACGATTCCGATTCCACTTTCGATTCTGTTTAACGATTCGATTCTTTATCGATTCTTATTTTTAAAAAGGAGAACACTAAGGTCGATTAGCTTAGAACTTTGTTTTTTATCTTCTCTTTGAACAAGATAGAAATCTAGGAGTAACATGGCCTTACAAACCCAACAGTGACATCTTAAGAGATCCAGCCTACGGCTCTTCAATGGGGTGTCACA
Organism: Astatotilapia calliptera; assembly: GCF_900246225.1. Taxonomy (NCBI): domain Eukaryota; kingdom Metazoa; phylum Chordata; class Actinopteri; order Cichliformes; family Cichlidae; genus Astatotilapia; species Astatotilapia calliptera. The sequence continues at coordinate 20,154 of NW_020535709.1, read as the reverse complement.
GGATCCCCAGGAAAAAAAATTGTAAATGTAAAATAATAAAATAAATATTCTTCTGTAGCAATAACAAAGTATAACATAAATTATTCTGTAGCAATTACACAAGAATATCCAGTAATGTCCTGCCTACAATTAAACACATTCACTTACCAAAGTGAAATTGGGGGCATCTGCTGTGGCAAACGGGTGCAAGCCTTTGACCACAAACTGAGTCTCTGCTCGGTGACATTCGTCTATCCTGCCTGAAAGGAGACGCTGCCGCTAGACTGCAGCAAGAACTGGCAGCATCTGAGCCAGACTCTGTCTCTCATCATGGTCACCTAAATGCACAGTAATGGCAGGTTTGTAATAAGGCAGATCGTGCTAACATAATATGCACTGTTAGCTGATTATTTACCTGCCGCATTAACGGGCGAGGACGTGCAAATGTTACCGCTGCTGCTGGGTTGAGATTCACGAGACCGGAGCGGAATTAAAAACACGACATTCATTTAAGGTCATCGCGTCTTTTGTGAGCAAATGCTTTTGCATATTCATAGTGTTTCCTCCCTTAAATGAAATATCTACTTTGCAAGTATTGCAAGTTGCCCTGTTGTCATCCGTTCTCGTAAAGTATGACCAAGCTTTTGAGCATTTGAGCCGCTTACGCGCCGTGTTTCCTGCCAGGTAAATGACGCTCCGCAACGTGGTGACGTCATTCGGGGCGACTGGAATCAATAAGGGAATCGTTTGCAAAAATGGCAAACAATTCCAAGGAATTGAAACAGTGGGAACCGGTTCTCAACAAGAACCGGTTTTCGATACCCATCCCTAGTAACAACCACAACAGGCAGAAGACTGGATTTCTTCAGGTCAGATTTCATGCAGTTTGCATAAATTGTGTGTGTTAGGATGCCTGGGTCGTCGACCCAGGGTTTTTGAGTTTATATTATTTATACTGTCTAGTTTTTGGTTTCTTTGAGTTCTATCTTATGGCTTAGGTCTCTGTCTTCTTTAGTTGCTCTGTCTCCCCTATCACCTGCATCCCCTTGTCTAGTTCGCGTCTATGTGTATCTTTAGTTCCTATATCCCCGTGTTCAGTCAGTGTTTGTGTCTGCCCTGTTCCAACGTCTCTGTTCCCTTTGTTATAGTGCCTGCCCGTGAGTCTGTTATGTTTCCTGTTTTACTTTGAAAGTCCATGTCTGATGTTAATGTGTCTGGTTTTGCTTCCCCCTTGTCTCGTTAGGCCTGATTTGCCCCAGCTGTGTTTCCCTCCTGTTACCCATTCCCTGATTGCTCCCTCTGTGTATTTAAGCCCTGTGTTTCTTGGTGTCTGTGTCGCGATCTACCGTTTACTTTGCTGTGTGTTTTGTCAATCCGCCGGTGTTAGTTTATTTTTGACCTTTTTCCCCCAGTTATGTTATGTTTGAGTTCAGCATTAAAGCTGTTTTGGTTTAAATTCTGTCTCCGGAGTCTGCACTTTGGGTCCAATTCCTGTCTGCACACAGCCATACCTAACAGAAGATCGCGACCATACTATGGACCCAGCAGACATTGAACTTCAGGAGCGACGCCGAGCAGCCTTTGCCCAGCTGGAGGAGGAACTCCGCTGGAAGCCATGGCTCACCCCTGACGTCGGGCGCATTTTTCATGGAACTCGGCTGGCTCTCGGCGGTCCCCGGAGCTGTCAGAAGTCTCCACCTGTTGCTCCGCTGGCACTCAAGATGCGGCCGCTTCAGGTGGGAGTCCTCCGCGTGGCTTCAGGCGCTCACGCTCCGGCCTCAGCGTCACCATTCTGTGCACCGGAGGCTCAGTTGCTCACGCCGCCAGCTACCTCTGCCCAAAGGAAACGGCGCTCACGTCGCCGTCATATGGGCACGTCTGAGCAACCTCCGGTGGTGAGTCAAAAGGACTACACTTTCCAAACTCCACCTGAGCCGTTGATCAGTAAAGATTATGAACTCACCTCAGACACTTTTGGGATTTCTTTTCTCGACGAGGATTTGGATTGGGAGGCCAGTTTTGGTTTAAATCCTCCCGCGCTAGTTCATCACAATAAGCATTCGTCTGAGATTTTTAGTTCGAGGTCTGCTCGTTGGGGTGGGAACAAATTAAAACCTGAGTTTGCCGAGTCTGTTTTTTCTGAGATTGTGAACACTGCTAAACCGAAGACTGTACAGACTGTTAAACGTGGAGGGAAAGGGTCGTCACCTGTTTTTGATGAGCCAGTTTTCAGTGTGCCTGCTCCTTTGCCTTCCGGTGCTCCTTCGCCCAGGGCAACTGTGGTCCAGCCATCTCCTGCACCTGTATCAGTTCCTCGGGTGAGGGGGGCTGGGGCCCAGTTTGTCCCTGCTCCAGTTTCCAGGCCAGCTGAGGCTCCGCTAGTCTCTGCGCCCGTGCCTATTCCGCGGGTGGGAGCGGCTACTGCCCAGCAGGCCCCTGCACCGGTTTCTGTCCTCGCTGGAGGCTCGGGTGAGCCCGTCCAGCAGTCTTCCGTAGGTTCAGCAGACATAGCTCAGCTTAGTGCTCATCCACCACCTCACCCACCATTACTGCCATCGTTACAACAGTCAATACAACTTAAACTTCTGTCCATAGCTCGAACATTAGCTCACCTATCGGCTCAGTCACCTGCTCAGTTTCCGCCTCAGTTGTTTGCTCAGTCACCTGTCTCCGCTGGAGGGTCCGAGGAACCGCTTCAGCCACCTGTCTCCGCTGGAGGGTCCGAGGAACCGCTTCAGCCACCTGTCTCCGCTGGAGGGTCCGAGGAACCGCTTCAGCCACCTGTCTCCGCTGGAGGGTCCGAGGAACCGCTTCAGCCACCTGTCTCCGCTGGAGGGTCCGAGGAGCCGCTTCAGCCGTCTCTTCCTGCTGGAGGGTCCGAGGAGCCGCTTCAGCCACCTGTCTCCGCTGGAGGGCCCGAGGAGCCCGTTCAGCCACCTGTCTCCGCTGGAGGGCCCGAGGAGCCCGTTCAGCCACCTGTCTCCGCTGGAGGGCCCGAGGAGCCCGTTCAGCCACCTGTCTCCGCTGGAGGGCCCGAGGAGCCCGTTCAGCCACCTGTCTCCGCTGGAGGGCCCGAGGAGCCCGTTCAGCCACCTGTCTCCGCTGGAGGGCCCGAGGAGCCCGTTCAGCCACCTGTCTCCGCTGGAGGGCCCGAGGAGCCCGTTCAGCCACCTGTCTCCGCTGGAGGGCCCGAGGAGCCCGTTCAGCCTTCTGCCACGTCAGCTGGAGGGCCCGAGGAGCCCGTTCAGCCTTCTGCCACGTCAGCTGGAGGGCCCGAGGAGCCCGTTCAGCCTTCTGCCACGTCAGCTGGAGGGCCCGAGGAGCCTGTTCAGCCTTCTGCCTCGGCTACGCCTGGTCCGGCCTCCGAGTTTTCAGCTTCGTCTGCTCCTGAGGTCTCCATGCTGTCTTTTCCTGCTCGTCCTGCTCGTCCTGCACGTCCTGCTCGTCCTGCACGTCCTCTCCGGCCGATGACTGGACGTCATTGCTGTCATGGACGGCCTCCTGAACTACGTCGCCATCGGTGCCTCCCGCCCGGCCGGCCTCCTGATCTGCTCCGTCGCCGTCGCTGCCTCCCGCCCGGCCGGCCTCCTGATCTGCTCCGTCGCCACTGGTGCCTTCTGCCTGGCCGGCCTCCTGAACTGTTTTCTGGGCTCTTGGACCATCAGCCTCCGGGCCGCCCCCCTGAACTGCCCGGGTTTGGACTATCGTGCTGTCAGCCTCCGGGCCGGCCCCCCTGAACTTTTTTTTGAGACTATGGCCTGGGCCTCTGCGCCTTTCATGGGCTCATTTGTTTGTTTATTTTTGGACTATTCCTGGGCCTTTGTGCTGTTGTTTTGGACTTTGTTTCTGTGTTTTGTTCTGTTGCTTTCCGGGCTCCAGTGTTTGCACTTTTTTTTTTTGTTTTGTTGTCTCTGGCTCCTTGTTTTGTTTCGAGCCCTCCATCCTGTTTCCCCCGCCGCCCACCCTGGTTGGGTTGTTTGTTTTTGTTGTTTTTGATGTTTTGGTTTGGGCTGTCTGGAAGCCAGCCCTTAAGGGGGGGGTACTGTTAGGATGCCTGGGTCGTCGACCCAGGGTTTTTGAGTTTATATTATTTATACTGTCTAGTTTTTGGTTTCTTTGAGTTCTATCTTATGGCTTAGGTCTCTGTCTTCTTTAGTTGCTCTGTCTCCCCTATCACCTGCATCCCCTTGTCTAGTTCGCGTCTATGTGTATCTTTAGTTCCTATATCCCCGTGTTCAGTCAGTGTTTGTGTCTGCCCTGTTCCAACGTCTCTGTTCCCTTTGTTATAGTGCCTGCCCGTGAGTCTGTTATGTTTCCTGTTTTACTTTGAAAGTCCATGTCTGATGTTAATGTGTCTGGTTTTGCTTCCCCCTTGTCTCGTTAGGCCTGATTTGCCCCAGCTGTGTTTCCCTCCTGTTACCCATTCCCTGATTGCTCCCTCTGTGTATTTAAGCCCTGTGTTTCTTGGTGTCTGTGTCGCGATCTACCGTTTATTTTGCTGTGTGTTTTGTCAATCCGCCGGTGTTAGTTTATTTTTGACCTTTTTCCCCCAGTTATGTTATGTTTGAGTTCAGCATTAAAGCTGTTTTGGTTTAAGTTCTGTCTCCGGAGTCTGCACCTTGGGTCCTATTCCTGTCTGCACACAGCCACACCTAACAGTGTGTCACAGACATTGTAGTTCACATTTGTGTGACTCGTTTAAATCTTCTCCTCCTGAAAGTGAAACTCTTACAAACACATAAGGACACAAAAATCCTCGTGTCCACAGCTTTCAGTCCCAAACTGACTCTGAGCCTCGTCAGTAAATCCGTCAGCTTTTTACCATCTAAAGAAGTCTTTGTGCTGCTGCAGACGTTAGTAAATCTGACCCGAAATGTTCTTTTTTCTTTAAACTCACAGGCTGCTCTCCTTTAAATGACCTGCAGGAATCAGCAGGGTCAGAACATGTGTGTGTGGCAGAGTCTGAGCAGAAACCTGCTGCAGGTTGATCAAACTAAAGTCATATTAAGGAGCTACTGGCACAGAATTAAAGTTATAAATGAAGTTTACAGAACACTGTTTGCCTTTAATTCTCTAAGCACAGATAAATGAACACCATTGGACTTTATCAGAAATGAATGAAATATCACTGGGATCAGGTGTAAAGTGACACGTGGAAGACTGGGTTTGTTTTTTAATACTTAAAGTTATCAAACAGAAACAACAGAAGTCCAAATGGTGCACTTGAATACAGAGAGAACAGAAATGATGGAGGAATCATTTAGTTCCACTCAGAAATATGAACGTCAGGTTAATCAGACGATGGACTGAAGAACAATCAGAGTGTTTCCATATAGAAACATCTGTTTGTTCTTAATCACTCACTCAAAAAAGACAAACTGGATGCCTGTTACATTTACAGGAGTTTGAAGAAAACATGTTTCTGAAATGAACATAATTAAATCATACAGGGAGTGCAGAATTATTAGGCAAGTTGTATTTTTGAGAAATCATTTTATTATTGAACAACAACCATGTTCTCAATGAACCCAAAAAAACTCATTAATATCAAAGCTGAATGTTTCTGGAAGTAGTTTTTAGTTTGTTTTTAGTTTTAGCCCCCCCACACTCCCTAGCAGATCATTACATGGAGAAACCTTTGGAATACAAGCATGCTGATCCACACAGGTGTACACACAGGTGTACACACGGGTATTCACAGACGCGGACTACAGCTTTCTTGGCTGCTGCCTCAAAGCACATTGTGCGCTGTCTATCTTGCGTGCTGCACAATATCGGTTATTATTTAGTATCTACTGATATCTACTGCTAGCTAGTTTATTGTGATGGTGCTGTTTTTTTTTTTATTATGTTGCTCTTTGTTGTTTGCTGTCTCCTCTGTTTTTTTTTTCTCCATACAGGTGATCCAGGTGTTTTTGTTTTTTTTGTTTGTGTTTTTTCTTTTCTTTCTTCCCCCCTTCTCACCGTCTCTTCTCCCCTTTGGTTTTCTTTCTCTCCCTCTCTTTCTTTCATTCTTTCTCCCTGTCCTATCCCCCAGTCATGTCTGTCCCGTTTGTAGCAACTGAAAATAAAATAAATTCATAATTATAATAACGGTCAATCAAATGGACCAATATGGCAAGGCCATGATGATCCACTTGGTAAAATAAATCCGCTTGGCATCTTTCTTGGCCTTAAGACAACAATTCTGATGGCTATAGATCCAAACGGGACAAAAAAAAAAAAAAAAAAAAATACGTTTCTGACATTCAAAAACAAAACAAAAACAAATCAGCGACCAATATAGCCACCTTTCTTTGCAAGGACACTCAAAAGCCTGCCATCCATGGATTCTGTCAGTGTTTTGATCTGTTCACCATCAACATTGCGTGCAGCAGCAACCACAGCCTCCCAGACACTGTTCAGAGAGGTGTACTGTTTTCCCTCCTTGTAAATCTCACATTTGATGATGGACCACAGGTTCTCAATGGGGTTCAGATCAGGTGAACAAGGAGGCCATGTCATTAGTTTTCCTTCTTTTATACCCTTTCTTGCAGCCACGCTGTGGAGTACTTGGACGCGTGTGATGGAGCATTGTCCTGCATGAAAATCATGTTTTTCTTGAAGGATGCAGACTTCTTCCTGTACCACTGCTTGAAGAAGGTGTCTTCCAGAAACTGGCAGTAGGACTGGGAGTTGAGCTTGACTCCATCCTCAACCCGAAAAGGCCCCACAAGCTCATCTTTGATGATACCAGCCCAAACCAGTACTCCACCTCCACCTTGCTGGCGTCTGAGTGGGACTGGAGCTCTCTGCCTTTACCAATCCAGCCACGGGCCCATCCATCTGGCCCATCAAGACTCACTCTCATTTCATCAGTCCATAAAACCTTAGAAAAACCAGTCTTGAGATATTTCTTGGCCCAGTCTTGACGTTTCAGCTTGTGTGTCTTGTTCAGTGGTGGTCGTCTTTCAGCCTTTCTTACCTTGGCCATGTCTCTGAGTATTGCACACCTTGTGCTTTTGGGCACTCCAGTGATGTTGCAGCTCTGAAATATGGCCAAACTGGTGGCAAGTGGCATCTTGGCAGCTGCACGCTTGACTTTTCTCAGTTCATGGGCAGTTATTTTGCTCCTTGGTTTTTCCACACGCTTCTTGCAACCCTCTTGACTATTTTGAATGAAACGCTTGATTGTTCGATGATCACGCTGCAGAAGCTTTGCAATTTTGAGACTGTTGCATCCCTCTGCAAGATATCTCACTATTTTTGACTTTTCTGAGCCCGTCAAGTCCTTCTTTTGACCCATTTTGCCAAAGGAAAGGACGTTGCCTAATAATTATGCACACCTGATATAGGGTGTTGATGTCATTAGACCACACCCCTTCTCATTACAGAGATGCACATCACCTAATATGCTTAATTGGTAGTAGGCTTTCGAGCCTATACAGCTTGGAGTAAGACAACATGCATGAAGAGGATGATGTGGACAAAATACTTATTTGCCTAATAACTCTGCACTCCCTGTATTCCCAGAACCACCATGTAATGAAGACCACTTTTTGTCTACATGAGGTGCAGGAACAGTCTGTGGAGCAAGAGACACCATACTTCTTACTCCTCTCAAAGGGAACAAGGTGGGATTTTACATCTTTTAGAAACTTCTCAAACGTGATTATCAGTAGAGATCTCATTTCAACTGATTTAACTGATTTATTCATTCCATATTACTGGTTTATTTCCCATTCCCCCCCCCCCCCCCCCCCCCCCCCAAAGAGATTGGGAACTAAGAGAAATCAGTCTGTAATCCTACAAAAAAAATCTGTGAAAAGAAAATGTTTTGTTGTTCTTCTGCTTCTTTTATCTGGAAATGTGCAACCTAATCCTGGTCCAGATTGCAAATTCTTAAGTACTCCTTGTGATTTTAAAACTCGAACAGGTCTTGGTATCACTCATTTAAATGTCAGAAGTCTTCTTCCCAAACTTGATTTTGTGAAAATTTGGATGAAAGTTAGATACTGATATTCTTATATTATCAGAAACCTGGCTTACTAAATCAATTATTGACAAAGACATTGCAATAATGGGCTATAATCTTTTCCGTTGCGACTGCCCCAGAAAGGGTGGCGGTGTTGCAATTTATGTAAAAAGCAAATTCCATGTTACTGTCGATTCATCGGTACCTGTTCGTAAACAGTTTGAACTTCTTGCCCTCAAGCTCCAACTTTTCAAGGGCTATTTTATTACCATTGTGGGCTGTTATAGACCCCCCTCTGCTAGTAGTGAGGCTTTAGTTTCACTTAGTGAAAAACTATCTACTTTAGATTTTAATGGAATTGTGCTGGCCGGAGATTTCAACTGGGACTGGTTGTCCTCTGCCTCAGACAGTTTTAAATCCATGTGTGATTCATATAATTTCACACAACTAATTTACAGCACATCTCGTCCAAATCTTAAATGCCCAGAAAAGTCATCACTTATTGATTTATTTTTAACTAATATGCCGTATAAATATTCTCACACTGGGGTTTTCGCAAATGATATCAGTGACCACTGTGTGGTAGCTGTAGTCAGACAATTGAAGCTCCCAAAATCAAGGCCACAAATAGCTTTTAAAAAGATGTAACAATGTGACATAATGCAATATAATAGTGTCAGTTACACATTGTGGGTTGCACTGTGGCCACACAGCAAAAATGCCAGTGTTGATTTTTCAGTGTTAGCAGAATTCAACAGAGTTCCGAGTTAGTTCAACACTTAATCGAGTTAAAATAACACATCGGGAGTTGATTCCTGAAAAGTGTTAGTGTGGATTTTAGTCGTTACTGCATTTTAACACTGTGGGTGTTAAATTAGACCACACCTTCATTTCCTGTGGAGCTCCGCATTCCAGAATCTTCGGTCGCCACTTTTTCTTGCTGCTGCGGTAAGTTTTATTCGGTTAAATATTAAGTTTTAGATTGATGTTAGAGCAGGTAACATGATAACTAGTAAAAAAATATTATTTATATCAAAATACATCATCTTTAAGTGTCATATTTGAATTTTAACTGTTTTTGTTAAGCTGGGCTACTGCTAGCTAGAACTCTGCAAAGTACCAGTTACTTTCCTAATATTCATTTAGCATAATCTGGCTGTTGGCAGACTGTAATGAATATTACTTGTTAATATATGTCACAGTTTTTATTAAATGCCTTTTATTTATTTTCGAATTAAACTGCTAAAGCCTTAGGGTCAGTGGTCTCAAACTCGCGGCCCAGAGGCCACTTACGGCCCACGTCAGGTCAGGTGAGGTGAAGAAGTATAATGCAATTTGGCCCTTAAAGTGACTTTTTTTTGTCATTAGCCAAAAATGATTTAATATGAAGGCAATAAGGGCAGAGTGTTACGGGCCCTCATAGGCAGCGTAGTCCGTGCTGCGGGGAGAACGTGGAACTGCCCCTCCCGTTGTGTGTTTGAGCGCGAGAGAGGGAGAAAGTAGGAGCTGTTACTGAGGAGAAATGGAAGAAGAAAGCATGTAAATATAATAATAACCACTGCCGCCAAAATGAGTGCCTGGTTGTAAGAAAGCTGTTAAGACTCGACTGTACACTGTGTTCGCTGACAGTAAAGCTACAAGCCCGACAACCCGACGTATTAGCCAGAGGTGTCATTACCACGGTTCAGAGCCGCGGACCTGGCCGAGGTAACAAGAGAGTTCAATTCAATTCAATTCAATTTTATTTATATAGCGCCAAATCACAACAAAAGTCGCCTCAAGGCGCTTCATAGATACAGAGAAAAACCCAACAATCATATGACCCCCTATGAGCAAGCACTTTGGCGACAGTGGGAAGGAAAAACTCCCTTTTAACAGGAAGAAACCTCCGGCAGAACCAGGCTCAGGGAGGGGCGGCCATCTGCTGCGACCGGTTGGGGTGAGAGAAGGAAGACAGGATAAAGACATGCTGTGGAAGAGAGACAGAGGTTAATAACAGATATGATTCAATGCAGAGAGGTCTATTAATACATAGTGAGTGAGAAAGGTGACTGGAAAGGAAAAACTCAATGCATCATGGGAATCCCCCGGCAGCCTACATCTATTGCAGCATAACAAAGGGAGGATTCAGGGTCACCTGGTCCAGCCCTAACTATATGCTTTAGAAAAAAGGAAAGTTTTAAGCCTAATCTTAAAAGTAGAGATAGTGTCTGTCTCCCGAATCCAAACTGGAAGCTGGTTCCACAGAAGAGGGGCCTGAAAACTGAAGGCTCTCCCTCCCATTCTACTTTTAAATACTCTAGGAACAACAAGTAGGCCTGCAGAGCGAGAGCGGAGCGCTCTAATAGGGTGATATGGTACTACAAGGTCATTAAGATAAGATGGGGCCTGATTATTTAAGACCTTGTATGTGAGGAGCAGGATTTTGAATTCAATTCTGGATTTAACAGGAAGCCAATGAAGGGAAGCCAAAACAGGAGAAATATGCTCTCTCTTTCTAGTCCCTGTCAGGACTCTTGCTGCAGCATTTTGGGTTAGCTGAAGGCTTTTCAGTGAGTTTTTTGGACATCCTGATAATAATGAATTACAGTAGTCCAGCCTGGAAGTAATAAATGCATGAACTAGTTTTTCAGCGTCACTCTGAGACAGGATATTTCTAACTTTAGAGATGTTGCGCAAATGGAAGAAAGCAGTCTTACATATTTGTTTAATATGTGCGTTGAAGGACATGTCCTGGTCAAAAATGACTCCAAGGTTCCTCACCGCGTTACTGGAGGCCAAGGTAATGCCATCCAGAGTAAGAATCTGATTAGATACCATATTTCTAAGATTTTCAGGGCCGAGTACAATAACCTCAGTTTTATCTGAATTAAGAAGCAGAAAGTTAGCGGCCATCCAGGTCTTTATGTCTTTAAGACATTCCTGCAGTTTAACTAATTGGTGTGTGTTATCTGGCTTCATGGACAGATAGAGCTGGGTGTCATCTGCATAGCAGTGAAAATGTATGCTATGTCTTCTAATGATACTGCCTAAGGGAAGCATGTATAATGTAAACAGAATTGGTCCTAGCACTGAACCCTGTGGAACTCCATAATTAACCTCAGTGTGTGAAGAGGACTCTCCATTTACATGCACGAATTGGAGTCTATTAGATAGATATGATACAAACCACTGCAGCGCAGTACTTGTAATACCTACAGCATGTTCTAATCGCTCTAATAGGATATTATGATCAACAGTATCGAACGCTGCACTGAGGTCTAGCAGGACAAGCACAGAGATGAGTCCACTGTCAGAGGCCATAAGAAGATCATTTGTAACCTTCACTAAAGCTGTTTCTGTGCTGTGCTGAGCTCTGAAACCTGACTGAAACTCTTCAAATAAACCATTCCTCTGCAGATGATCTGTTAGCTGTTTGACAACTACTCTTTCAAGGATTTTTGATATGAAAGGAAGGTTGGAGATTGGCCTATAATTAGCTAAGACTGCTGGGTCTAGAGATGGCTTTTTGAGTAAAGGTTTAACTACAGCCAGCTTGAAGGCCTGTGGTACATAGCCGATCATTAGAGATAGGTTGATCATATTTAAGATCGAAGAATTAATTAATGGCAGGACTTCTTTGAGCAGTTTTGTAGGAATGGGGTCTAAAAGACACGTTGATGGTTTGGAGGAAGTAATTATTGAAGTTAACTCAGAAAGATCAATTAGAGAAAAAGAGTCTAACTTAATATCAATGGTACTAAGAGTAGCTGTAGATAATATTACATCTGTGGGATGATTATTGGTAATTTTTTCTCTAATGATAAAAATTTTATTTGTGAAGAAGTTCATAAAGTCATTACTAGTTAACGTTAAAGGGATGGTTGGCTCAAAAGAGCTCTGACTTTTTGTCAGCCTGGCTACAGTGCTGAAGAGAAACCTAGGGTTGTTCTTATTTTCTTCAATCAGTGATGAATAGTAAGATGTTCTGGCTTTGCGGAGGGCTTTCTTATAAAGCAGCAAACTATTTCTCCAGGCTAAATGATGATCCTCTAGATTTGTGACACGCCATTTCCTCTCCAGATTACGAGTCATCTGCTTTAGGGTACGTGTTTCAGAATTATACCACGGAGTCAGGTACTTCTGATTTGAGGCCTTAGTTTTCACAGGAGCTACAGTATCCAGAGTCGTACGTAGTGAGGAGGTGAAATTATTAACAAGATAATCGACCTCTGTTGGGGTAGCGTTCAGATAGCTGCTTTGCTCTGTGTTGGTACAGGGCATTGGAGATGATAACAGTGGGTGGATTATATTCTTAAACTTAGTTACAGTGCTTTCAGAAAGACATCTACTTTGATAAAGTCTACTCTTCACCGCTGTGTAATCAATTATTGTAAAAGTAAATGTTATCAGGAAATGATCAGACAGGAGAGGGTTTTCAGGAAACACTGTTAAATGTTCAGGTTCGATGCCATATGTTAAAACAAGATCTAGAGTGTGATTAAAGTGGTGGGTGGGTTCTTTTACATTTTGAGAGAAACCAATTGAGTCTAATAACAGATTAAATGCCATGTTGAGGCTGTCATTTTTAGCATCTACATGGATGTTAAAATCACCCACAATAATTATTTTATCTGAGCTCAGAACTAAATTAGATATAAAGTCTGAGAAATCAGACAGAAACTCTGTGTAAGGCCCAGGTGGACGATAGATGATAACAAGTAAGACTGGTTTCTGAGTTTCACAGCTGGGGTGGACAATGTTAAGCATCAGGCTTTCAAATGAATTAAAAGTCTGTCTTGGTCTTTCATTAATTAATAGGCTGGTGTGAAAAATTGCTGCCACACCGCCCCCTCGGCCTGTGCTTCGAGATTTCTGGTAGTTAGAATGGCTCGGGGGTGTTGATTCATTTAAACTAACATAATCATCCTGCTGCAACCAGGTTTCTGTAAGGCAGAGTAAATCAATTTGTTGATCAATTATTAAGTCATGTACTAACAGAGACTTGGAGGAGAGAGACCTAATATTTAATAATCCACATTTCACTGTTTTACTCTTTGGTTCAGATGTGGATACTGTATTGTTCTTTCTTTGTGATTGTTTATGTTTAAGTTGTTTGTTGCTGGTTTTTAGTTTGTTTTTTGTCTTTTTGGAAGCTGACACAGTCTCTATGGAGATGGGTTTTTGGGGGGGTAGCAGGAGGAGAGAAGCTGCAGAGAAGCGTGTAAGACTGCAACTCTGCTTCCTGGTCCCAACTCTGGATAGTCATATTTTGGGGGGTTTAATAAATTTGTCCATATTTCTAGAAATGAGAGCTGCTCCATCCAAAGTGGGATGGATGCCGTCTCTCCTAACAAGACCAGGTTTCCTCCAGAAGGTTTGCCAATTATCTATGAAGCCCACATCGTTTCTGGGACACCACTCAGACAGCCAGCAATTTAAGGAGAACATGCGGCTAAACATGTCACTCCTGGTCTGATTGGGGAGGGGACCAGAGAAAACTACAGAGTCCGACATTGTTTTGGCAAAGTTGCACACCGATTCAATATTGATTTTAGTGACCTCCGATTGGCGTAACCGGGTGTCATTACTGCCGACGTGAATTATGATTTTACTGAATTTACGTTTACCCTTAGCCAGCAGTTTTAAATTTCCTTCAATGTCGCCTGCTCTGGCCCCTGGAAGACAATTGACTATGGTTGCCGGTGTCTCTAGCTTCACATGTCTGAGAACAGAATCGCCAATTACCAGAGTTTGACCCCCGGCGGGTGTGTCGCCGAGTGGGGAAAAACGGTTAGACACATGAACGGGTTGGTGGTGTACCTGGGGCTTCTGTTTAGGACTATGCTTCCTCCTCACCGTGACCCAGCCGCCCTGATTCCCCAGCTGCTTGGGACCTGCCGGGGAACAGCTAGCGGGGCCTACGCTATTTTCGGCTGCACCAGCTACAGGGGCCTGGCTAGCTGCGGGTGAATGAAGGGTGCGAAGCCGAGTCTCCAATTCAGTAATCCTGGCCTCCAGAGCTGCAAATATGCTACATTTGTTACAGATATCATTACTGCTAAAGGAGGCCGAGGAGTAACTAAACATCTGACACAATGAGCAAGAAAGTGCAGGAGGGACAGGTGAAGTAGCCATGGTGCTAATGAGTCGGCTACGAGCTAAGCTAGGCTAGCGAGACAGTACAGAGACAGTGAGTGAATACTTTGGCTATAAATTAGGTAGTGAGTACACAGAAAGTGTGCTTCGGAGGAAGCACGTGAAGATTATACTATGAAAGAAGAATGTATTTAAAAGTTGTTAATTAAATCGCTAAGCAAATAAGCTACTCAGAAACACCACTGTGTTTGAGCAGGAACAGGAAGTGATACTCTACCACAAAGAGTACAAACAGGTGGTTTGATTGGCTTTGTTAGTTCAGCGAGAGTCAAAAACTAATGTGAACACTTATTTCTGCATTTTTATTTTGTTAAATATGAACACAATTAAAGCAGAAGTGCTGCAAAGTGTCTGACCAGAAAGAGAGGACCATTGTGTTCATTTGTTAGTTCAATTAAAGGCATCGGTTAGTTAAGAGTGGGGGGGGGGGGGAATGCGTTCATATTTGCAGTTTTGTCTTGTGATACAATATTTGAAATTTAAAAACGAACAAACCAAACGCTACATTGTCAGGAATATTTGTGGGTGTTTTCTTTGTGGTTTCTGTTTTTTTGAAGTAGCCCTCCAATGAGATGACAGCTCATTTAAGTTTGAGACCCTTCCTTAGGTGAACTAGGATGCTTAAGGGTAACCTGGGAGTTACATTACACTATAATGGCCCCTACATCTTGTAAATTATGGGAATTTCATCATAGTGCGCATTTCTGTAGCCAGTAGGTATTTTTCTTTTTTTTTAGATTTACATTTGTTTGTGGTACATTAAGCATTTTCTAGTCTAAAAATGAATAACAGGGTTATATTAGGGTTTGTTAGAGAGTGGGGAGGGGTTTTATGGCGTAAAATATATAAAAATAATAAAATAGAAATATGGTTCCTACTAACCCCTGTGATAGTTGAGAGAATACTGTATTGCAGTCATGTTACACAGCTTGTACTACTTAAAAATGGACCAAGGATGTTTTTTCTTAACAAAATTAATTTAAGCTCAGTCTAAAGGGACTAGACATGCTAGATATTTTGCAAAGAAATGGTGTTATATGCTGGACCTTATTTTACTCTTGGAAGGTGGTGATATGCTGGTTCCTGAGAAGAGATGAAGTAATCAAAGTCAGCTTTTCAAGACAGCCCCAAGACTCTTCGCAACTTGTGTTCAAATGTGAGGCCGTTGTCAGGTGATAAATGCAAGGAAGAGGTACTCAACTGACATGAAACGTGTCAAAGACAACATGAAGGTGACATTTCAACATAGGCAAAAACTGGTTCAAGAACCTGCCACAGCTTCTGCTGTCCTGGACCTTTTCCCAAGATTTCTGGATACACCTGGCTTGGTAAGGCATAAAATGATTTAATGACCGCTTTGTGGTTCCTTTGTTTGTTTTCTTGTTAAAGTGTTGTTTCTGTTGTTACACTTTGTGTTTAAGATTGACCAAGACTTCACAATGCTGTTTGTTGGGGAGGAAGTGTCTGCAAAGTTCTTTGCAAAGTGGCCAACATTCTTCAAGCCAAGGATCATCAAAGACTGCAAAAATCTGTCTCAGAGTACAGAATTGGATCAGCTGCTCATTTCTGCACAGCGTTACTCTGACGAGGGTGGTAAGTGTTCAATTCAATTTTCAATTCAATTCAATTTTATTTATATAGCGCCAAATCACAACAAAAGTCGCCTCAAGGCGCTTCATAGATACAGAGAAAAACCCAACAATCATATGACCCCCTATGAGCAAGCACTTTGGCGACAGTGGGAAGGAAAAACTCCCTTTTAACAGGAAGAAACCTCCGGCAGAACCAGGCTCAGGGAGGGGCGGCCATCTGCTGCGACCGGTTGGGGTGAGAGAAGGAAGACAGGATAAAGACATGCTGTGGAAGAGAGACAGAGGTTAATAACAGATATGATTCAATGCAGAGAGGTCTATTAATACATAGTGAGTGAGAAAGGTGACTGGAAAGGAAAAACTCAATGCATCATGGGAATCCCCCGGCAGCCTACATCTATTGCAGCATAACAAAGGGAGGATTCAGGGTCACCTGGTCCAGCCCTAACTATATGCTTTAGAAAAAAGGAAAGTTTTAAGCCTAATCTTAAAAGTAGAGATAGTGTCTGTCTCCCGAATCCAAACTGGAAGCTGGTTCCACAGAAGAGGGGCCTGAAAACTGAAGGCTCTCCCTCCCATTCTACTTTTAAATACTCTAGGAAAGTGTAAGTTGGAAATGGTAGATTTTGCATGCCTTTACAGCATTTGCTTAATTCCCACAACACAATATATCACTGGACCATACTGGTAAACCTTTACTACAAATTGGAATACAGCTGTCCATTTTCTAAATCACATTGGGTTTCTGTTCATTTCTGTATGGTATGAAAACAAGCTTACAAACATGTTAAACTTGAAATGACATTTAAATGGTAAATGGCCTGCATTTGTATAGCGCTTTTCTAGTCCATAGGACCCCAAAGCGCTTTACACTACATTCAGTCATTCACCCATTCACACACACATTCACACACTGGCGATAGCAAGCTACATTGTAGCCACAGCTGCCCTGGGGCGCACTGACAGAGGCGAGGCTGCCGGACACAGGCGCCACCGGGCCCTCTGACCACCACCAGTAGGCAAACACGGGGTTAGTATCTTGCCCAAGGATATTTGGCATGGAGCCAGGGTGCAGCCTGGGATCGAACCACCGACCTTCTGATTAGTGGCTGACCTGCTCTGCCACCTGAGCTACAGCCACCCTACATTATTATTTGCGTTATATCTGGAACCATTGCCTCAATATATAAGACAAAATAAAGAAGTAGAAGGTATTAATATCCATGAAAAGGAGCATAAATTAGCCTGCTATGCAGATGATATTTTAATATTTTTGGGTCAACCATCAAACTCTTTACCTAAATTAATGCAATCATTTGAATACTTTGGTCGACCATCTGGATATAGGGTTAATATGAGTAAAACACAATTGCTTAAGTAAGTATAAGTATCAATTAGCATGGCAAACAGAGTACTTTAAATATCTAGGAGTCATAATACCTAAGGATCTTACAGAACTATTAGAACGAAATTATTTACCAATACAGAAAAAAATTAAGGAACATATAGCGAGATGGAATCTAATTCCATCCATCCATCCATCTTCATCCGCTTTATCCGAGGCCGGGTCGCGGGGCAGCAGCCTGAGCAAAGAGGCCCAGACCTCCCTCTCCCCAGCCACCTCCTCCAGCTTATCCGGGGGAATACCAAGGCGTTCCCAGGCCAGCCGAGAGATATAATCTCTCCAGCGTGTCCTGGGTCTGCCCCGGGGCCTCCTCCCGGTGGGACATGCCTGGAACACCTCACCCAGGAAGCGCCCAGGGGGCATCCTTGTCAGATGCCCGAACCACCTCAGCTGGCTCCTTTCGATGTGGAGCAGCAGCTGCTCTACTCTGAGCCCCTCCCGGATGGCCGAACTTCTCACCCTATCTCTAAGGGAGAGGCCAGCCACCCTTCGGAGGAAGCTCATTTCTGCCGCTTGTATCCGTGATCTCGTTCTTTCGGTCACTACCCACAGCTCGTGGCCATAGGTGAGGGTAGGGACGTAGATCGACCGGTAAATTGAGAGCTTCGCTTTTACACTCAGCTCCCTCTTCACCACGACGGACCGGTGCAGCGTCCGCATTACTGCAGCTGCAGCCCCAATCCGTCTGTCGATCTCCGGCTCCCTTCTCCCATCACTCGCGAACAAGACCCCGAGATACTTCAACTCCTCCACTTGGGGCAGGAACTCATCCCCGACCCGGAGTGGGCACTCCACCCTTTTCCGGCTGAGAACCATGGCCTCAGATTTGGAGGTGCTGATCCTCATTCCCGCTGCTTCACACTCGGCTGCGAACCGTTCCAGTGCGAGCTGGAGGCCCTCACCCGATGAAGCCAACAGAACCACATCATCCGCAAAAATCAGAGATGAGATTCTGAGGCCACCAAAGCGAAAGCCCTCCGCCACTTGGCTGCGCCTAGAAATCCTGTCCATAAAAATTATGAACAGAACCGGAGACAAAGGGCAGCCCTGGCGGAGCCCATCACCCACCGGGAACGAGTCCGACTTATTGCCGGCAATGCGAACCAAGCTCTTGCAACGGTTGTATAGGGATCGAATGGCCCGTAGCAATGGGCCAGACACCCCATACTGCCGCAACACCTCCCACAGGACACCCCGAGGGACATGGTCGAATGCCTTCTCCAAGTCCACAAAACACATGTAGACTGGTTGGGCAAACTCCCATGCACCCTCAAGTATCCTCGAGAGGATAAAGAGCTGGTCCAGTGTTCCACGACCAGGACGAAAACCGCATTATTCCTCCTGTATCCGAGGTTCGACTAGCGGACGAACTCTCCTTTCCAGCACCCTGGCATAGACTTTCCCAGGGAGGCTGAGGAGTGTGATCCCCCTGTAGTTGGAACACACCCTCCGGTCCCCCTTCTTAAAGATGGGGACCACCACCCCGGTCTGCCAGTCCACAGGTACTGCCCCTGATCTCCACGCAACATTGCAGAGGCGTGTCAACCAGGACAGCCCTACAACGTCCAGAGCCTTCAGGAACTCGGGGCGGACCTCATCAACACCAGGGGCTCTGCCACCAAGGAGCTGTTTAACTGCCTCAGTGACCTCGCCCCCGGAAATTGGTGGGTCATTCCCCTCATCCCCAGACTCTGCTTCCTCCTCGGAAGACATGTCAGTGGGATTAAGGAGGTCCTCGAAGTATTCCTTCCACCGCCCGACAATTTTCTCAGTCCAAGTCAGCAGCGCTCCGCCAGCACTATACACAGTGCAGGTAGAGCACCGCTTTCCCCTCCTGAGACGCCTGACGGTTTGCCAGAATCTCTTTGAGGCAGTCCGAAAGTCTTTTTCCATGACCTCTCCGAACTCCTCCCACACCTGAGTTTTTGCTTCAGCCACTGCCCGAGCCACATTCCGCTTGGCCTGTTGATACCTGTCGGCTGCCTCCGGAGTCCCACAGGCTAACCAAGCCCGATAGGACTCCTTCTTCAGCCTGTTGGCTCCCTTCACCTCTGGTGTCCACCATTTGGTTCGGGGATTACCACCACGGCAGGCACCAACCACCTTGCGGCCGCAGCTCAATGCAGCAGCTTCGGCAATGGAGACGCTGAACATGGTCCATTCGGACTCAATGTCCACAGTCTCCCTCGGAATGCTGTTGAAGCTCTGCCGGAGGTGTGTGTTGAAGATCTCGCGGACTGGGGCCTCTGCTAGACGTTCCCAGCACACCCTCACTATGCGTTTAGGTGCACCAGGTCTGTCCAGCGTCCTCCCCCGCCACCTGATCCAACTCACCACCCAGGTGGTGATCAGTTGACAGCTCAGCCCCTCTCTTTACCTGAGTGTCCAGAACATATGGTCGCAAGTCTGGTGATACAATTACAAAAATCGATCATCGACCTACAGCCTAGAGCGTCCTGGTGCCACGTGCACTTATGGACACTCTTATGTTCGAACAGGGTGTTCGTTATGGCCAAACTGTGATTAGCACAGAAGTCCAATAACAAAGCACCGCTCGGGTTCAGATCAGGGAGGCCGTTCCTCCAATCACGCCCTCCAGGTCTTGCTGTCATTACCCACGTGAGCATTTAAGTCTCCCAGCAGGACAACAGAGTCTCCAGGTGGAGCACCTTCCAAGCACCCCCCCCCCCCCCCCCCCCCCCAGGGACTCTAAGAAGGCTGGGTACTCTGAACTGCCACTCGGCGCATAAGCCGCAGATGACAGTCAGGACCCGTTCCCCGACCCTAAGGCGCAGGGAACAAAACCTCTCGTCCACCGGGAAAACCCCAACGTACCGGCAGCAAGCCGAGGGGATATTAGAATACCCACCCCAGCCCGCCGCCCTCTCACCAGGGGCAACTCCAGACTGAGACAGAGTCCAGCCCCTCTCCAGGGAGACTGGTTCCAGAGCCCCAAGCCATGCGTAGAGGTGAGCCCGACTATATCTAGCCGGTACCTCTCAACCTCACGCACTAACTCAGGCTCCTTCCCCACCAGAGAGGTGACATTCCATGTCCCAATTGCCAGTCGTTGCAGATCTCTCTTT
>NW_020535708.1:0-36580 GCF_900246225.1 Astatotilapia calliptera | reverse complement strand
GTTCATACTCAAGTTTAAAAAATCTAAACACTAAAGCTGTTCTGTTATACCTGTCTGCAAAAACACACTGCAGCCAAAACATTAGACAATACTGATCTTTGTATTTAAACTTTTTCAGAACTTTAAATCTAAGTATTTAAAGTAATATTCAAAAGTCATTTAAATCATTTTTATGCAGACTTCAAAAACTCTGGTTGTGATAAAAGAAGTGCACATCAGCACCAATAATGTTTCTATTGAACAACTAACACAAACAGGTTGTAGAATGGAGCCTTTTCTACTCACAGCTGAACAGAAACAACATCCAGAGTGGAAACACAGTGCAAATAACTGCAAACAGCTTCATGACACTCATGTTTGATCAGATTCACTCCTGCTCTCACACACCAACTCCAGACCTGCATTCATCTTTTCCCTCTGAACCCCACCAAACATACAACCCTGAGACACTACCATTGCCCTTTCACTGACTGCCCCATCCACCATTTGACCCTTAGAACTGAAGCGCTTCTCTCATAAGAGGTGAAACATCTTCAAGGAACTTAAAGAAGTCCAGACGCTTTTCTTTCCAAGCTCCTTAGACTACGATGACCTGGATGTCTGAGAACCTTCACAGACTGATTTTAACAAGAACAACTTGTGTCAAAATCCCTGGCAGTGCCTCTCTGTCACACACACAATCACTACAGTTAACAAATTTAATAACTTAAAAAGGTAAAAAGACCACTTTTGAGCCGTGTCTTTTTGGCATAACAAATACCAAAAGAACCGAAAATTTAATAACATTAAAACCAAAACAATAAATGAGCAAAGTAGTGCATGATAATATAGACAATACAAAGTGGCAATATAGAAACACTGGGGTAAAAAGAAATGAACAATTAAAAGGAGGATAACAGATGTGAGCAGTTGTTAACAGTAGAAAATAAATATATAATAAACAAACAAAAATAGATAATAAATGAAAAGCCAGGTCTGAAAGGTGAGTTTGGCTTTAAAAGCATGAAAACACACTGCTGTCTTCAGGAAGGCTGCTCCAGTAACAGAAAGTCATCTACATGTGGGTTTAGTTCTGACTTTAGGGACAAATAAAAAAAACAAAATAAAATAAAAACATCTGTCCAGACAACCTGACAGTCAAAAATATAAACTCAGGAACTTAAAAGGAAAATTGTGCTGACTTTGAACGTCCGCATCAAGATAAACTTACAGATTTAAGAGTCAAAAAGTGTCAAAAAGTCTGTATCCTTACCTGAGAGTTTCAAGTTTACAGTCAGGACTCTTTAGTCCAACACACAGCAAATCCAATTCTGAATCCTGCAGGTAGTTCGAGCTCAGGTCCAGCTCTCTCAGATGATTGGATGGGGAGCTGAGAATTTCAGACAAAGCTTCAAAGCTTCTTTTTGAGAGTTTACAATCTCTCAGCCTGAAGAAGAATAACAATGGAGACATATTCTTTTATTCATCTAGCATTATTAAACATATTTGTTCATAGATTCACTTACAGCACTTTCTTGGATGCTTTGACCACTGGCAGCAGCTTCAAAAATGCCTTCTCTGAACGGGAGTATTTCTCCAGGTCGAACTCATCCAGATCTGATGACAGTAAGATGAAGACCAGAGCCGACCACTGAGCAGGAGACAGTTGATCTGTGGAGAGACGTCCTGAACTCAGGGACTGTTGGATCTCCTCCACTAGAGAACGATCATCCAGTTCATTCAGACAGTGGAACAGGTTGATGCTTTTCTCTGCAGACAGTTTCCCACTGAGCTTCTTCTTGATGTAGTGAACTGTTTCCTGATTGGTCTGTGAGCTACTTCCTGTCTGTGTCAGCATGCATAGGAGATCCTGATTGGTCTGCAGTGAAAGACCCAGGAGGAAGCGGAGGAACAAGTCCAGGTGGCCATTTGGACTCTCTAAGGCTTTGTCCACAGCACTCTGGTAGAAGTCTTTTACAGTAAGTGTTTTCTGGAAGATTTTAAAGAGAGGAGATTGTTTCTTAAGCAGGTTGACTCCAGAGTTGATGAAGGTCAGATAGACATGAAGAGCAGCAAAGAACTCCCTGAATGCTCAGATGGATGAAACAGTAAACAACGTTGTTGAACATGTGGCACTCATCAGCTTTAAAGATCTGTGTGAACACTCCTGAGTACACTGAGGCTGCTCTGATATCGATGCCACACTCTGTCAGGTCTGATTGATAGAAGATCAGGTTTCCTTTCTGCAGCTGATCAAAGGCCAGTTTTCCCAGAGACTCAATGATCTTCCTGCACGACTCTGTCTCAGCTCCTCCATCATACTTGATGTCCTTCGTTTTTAGGTGAAATAGCACAAGGCGTAGGTAGAGCTCTGTGAGAGTCTTAGGCAGATCTTTGCTCTCTTTGTTCTTCATGACAAACTCCAGAACTGTAGCAGTGATCCAGCAGAAGACTGGGATGTGGCACATGATGTGGAGGCTTCGTGATGTCTTGATGTGGGAGATGATGCTGCTGGCCTGCTCCTCATCTCTGAATCTCTTCCTGAAGTACTCCTCCTTATGTGGGTCAGTGAACCCTCTGACCTCTGTCACCACGCCAACACAGTCAGGAGGGATCTGATTGGCTGCTGCAGGTCGTGTGGTTATCCAGAGGCGAGCAGAGGGAAGCAGTTTCCCCCTGATGAGGTTTATCAGCAGCACATCCACTGAGGTGGACTTTCTAGGGTCAGTCAGGATTGCAGTTTTGTGGAAGTCCAGAGGAGGTCGACACTCATCCAGACCATCAAAGATGAACACAACCTGGAAGTCTTCAAAGATGTAGATTCCTGCTTTTTTGGTTTCAGTAAAGATGTGATGAACAAGTTCCACCAAGCTGAACTTTTCCTCTTTCAGCAGATTCAGCTCTCTGAAAGTGAATGGAAACATGAACTGGATGTCCTGGTTGGCTTTGTCTTCAGCCCAGTCCAGGGTGAACTTCTGTGTTAGGACTGTTTTCCCAATGCCAGCCACTCCCATTGTCAGCACTGTTCTGATTGGTTTATCTCTTCCAGGTGGGAGTTTAAAGATGTCTTCTTGTCTGATGGTTGTTTCTGGTCTGTCTGGTTTCCTGGATGCTGTTTCAATCTGTCTGACCTCATGTTCATCATTGACCTCTGCAGTCCCTCCCCCTGTGATATAGAGCTCTGTGTAGATCTGACTCAGGAGGGTCGGGTTTTCTGTTGTAGAAATCCCCTCGAGCACACACTGGAACTTCTGCTTCAGGTCTGACTTGAGTTTGAGCTGACACTCAGTGAGAATCTCTGCATGAATAAACAGCAAATGACACAAATGAGAAAACTGCATTCTGGTTACTGTGGTTATGTGTTCAGTTCACTGGACTCTTGGTGTCATGATCCGAGTGAGTCTGAGTAACTTTCCACAGCATCAGCTCTCCTCCCCTGGGTGGAGCCCTCCTCACTCCTCCCTGCTCCTCACCTGTTGCCAATTACTCCGGCAGTATCTATGAGCAGCACTCACAATGAACCTTCTCCAGATTGTGTGCTTAGCACAGTCAGTTCTCTGCCTCACATTTTGTCTTGTGCTCCTCAGCTTGTTTCGCGTAACCCTCTTTTCCTGTTCCCTAGTCGGCACCTGGATACATCTTCCAACTCTCGCCATAAGTCACGCCTCAGGATTCTGGCCTACCACTGCTGGGAAAACTCCCTCTTGCAAACTGCCATCCTCAGCTGCCTGCCTCCCTGTGCACCCACATCTCACTCTGTACCCAGATTTAATTCATCTCCTCCTCCAGCTGATCTCCACCTGCAGCCACGTAACACCTCTTAGTTTTTAAATCTTGGACTCATTCACTACACTGTGGACCACTCTGATTATTATCTCCTTTGTTCAAGTGATCATGGATAGTTTCTATTCGCCCGTTTCTGCCCCTGTTGTTCCTTTGACCTGCCTCAGCTTATGTTCTGGCCTCAGCTCTGCACTTCTCATAATACCTCGCTTGCTGTTGAATTTAGCCGTGATTCAGCTTTCTCCGTCAAGAAATCTAGTAAAATACATTTCTGTTAAAAGTCACTCAGCCTCCGTTTTTTGGTTCTGTGCTTGACTCCATTCCTTTTCATGAGCCATTGAGCCCTGACACTTGGGTTATAACTGAGGGCAGGTTTTATAGAGACACATTTGATTTAATTGTGTTTATTTATACAGCACCAAATCAATACTAGCAACATTTCACATATTACATAAACAAATCAAATCAAATCAAATCACTTTTATTGTCACATCACATGTGCAGGCACACTGGCACAGCACATGCGAGTGAAATTCTTGTGTGCGAGCCCCACAAGCAACAGAAATGTGCAAACACAACAACACAAACGAGCAGAATACAAGAATGGCTACATCTGAAACTAATAAATATATGTACAACATATAATAGTATATGCATTTCTGGATGTGTATACTAAATATTATCCTACGTGTGTGTGTGTGTGTGTGTGTGTGTGTGTGTGTGTGTGTATACACATTTTTACAAATTAAATAGTAAAAAAAAAAAATAATAATAATAATAATAATAATAAATAAAATATATAAAAATATACAGAGTTGAATATGTGCAAAACAAGTGGCATTTATATACAGTGTGGAGTGCATAGTGTTGCAGTTCCCGTAGTGAAGCTGAGGTGTTTATGAAGTGTTCAGCAGTCTGATGGCCTGATGGAAGAAGCTGTCTCTCAGTCTGCTGGTTGGGGACCGGATGCTGCAGAACCTCCTTCCAGTTTATGGCTGGGGTGACTGGAGTCCTTGATGATCCTCCCCGCTTTCCTCAGGCAGCGCTTCCTGTAGATGTCTTGGAGGGAGGGAAGCTCACCTCCAATTATCCGTTCAGAGCACCGCACTACTCGCTGGAGAGCTTTGCGGTTGTAGGCGGTGCTGTTGCCATACCAGGTGGTGATGCATCCAGTGAGGATGCTCTCAATGGCACAGTGATAGAAGGTCCTGTGGATGCGGGGGCTCATGCCGAATCTTTTCAGTCTCCTGAGAAAGAAGAGGCGCTGCTGCGCCTTCTTCACTGTTTTGTTTGTGTGTACTGACCACGTAAGATCCTCAGCCAGATGTACTCCAAGGAAACGGAAGCTGCTCACTCTCTCCACAGCAGCGCCGTTGATGGTGATGGGGGTGTGTACTTCTCTGCACCTCCGGAAGTCCACTATCAACTCCTTTGTCTTTGCGACGTTGAGGGTGAGATGGTTGTCTTGACACCAGTGGGTCAGGGCGCTGACCTCCTCCCTGTAAGCCGTCTCATCACCGTTGGTGATAAGACCCACCACTGTAGTGTCGTCCGCAAACTTCACAATGATGTTGGAGTTGTTAGTGGCTGTGCAGTCGTAGGTGTAGAGTGAGTACAGGAGAGGGCTCAGTACACACCCCTGTGGAGCACCAGTGTTCAGTGTGATGGGGGATGAGGTGATGCTGCCCTGTCTGACCACTTGGCGTCTGTCAGACAGGAAGCTAAGGATCCAGCTGCAGAGGGAGCTGCTCAGTCCTAGATCCTGCAGTTTCCTGTCCAGCTTCGAGGGAACGATGGTATTGAATGCTGAGCTGTAATCTACAAACAGCATTCTCACATACGTGTCTCTCTTCTCCAGGTGTGACAGGGCAGTATGTAGTGTCAGGGCTATGGCATCATCAGTGGACCTGTTGTGGCGGTATGCGAACTGTAGAGGGTCCAGTGAGTCGGGTAGTGCAGAGCAGATGAAGTCCCTGACCAGCTTCTCGAAGCATTTGCTCACGATGGGGGTCAGGGCTACAGGTCGCCAGTCGTTCAATGAGGAGATGGTGGAGGATTTGGGTACAGGGACGATGGTGGCCATTTTGAAGCAGGCTGGGACTACAAACAGAGAGAGGGAAAGGTTGAAGATGTGTGTGAACACTCCAGCCAGCTGAGCCGCTCATGACTTGAGGACGCGGCCGGGAATCCCGTCCGGACCAGTAGCTTTGCGCGCGTTCACCTTCCTGAAGCACTTCCGCACATCCTCCTCAGACACAGTGTGCGCACTGACGTCATCCGCGGTGCACACACTGTCCGGTCTCATGGTGTTCGCTGTGTCGAATCTAGCGTAGAATACGTTTAGATCCTCACACAGAGAGGCCGTGGTCTGCGGTGTGCTGGTTTTCCCTCTAAAGTCTGTGATCGTGTTTAGTCCCTGCCACATACTCCGAGGGTTGTCAAACTGTTGCTCCACCCTGTCCCTGTACTCACGTTTGGCTGCTTTGATCGTCTTCCGGAGTTGGTAATGTGCGTGTTTGTAGTCCGATGTGTTCGCGGAGGCAAAGGCGGTGTTCATCTCCGTTAATCCAGGGTTTTTGATTTGGGAAGGATTTAACTGTTCTGGATGGGACGACATCTTCCACGCATTTCCTGATAAATCCACAGACTGAGTCTGTGTATTCATCAATGTCTTTTGCGGCTACGTGAAACATTTCCCAGTCCACGTGATCAAAACAATCCCGCAGCGCAGACTCCGATTGGTCCGTCCAACAGTGCACCGCCCTCCGGGTTGGAGCTTCCTGTTTCAGCTTCTGCCTGTAGGTGGGCAGGAGCAGGATGGAGCAGTGATCTGATTGGCCGAATGGGGCGCGGGGGAGGGCTTTGTACGCATCCCGGAAAGAGGTGTAACAGTGGTCGAGAAGCCGGTTTACCGGTAGCGTCTCCTTTCAGGCCAGGATAGACGAATGTCACCGAGCAGTGACTAAGTTTGTGGTCAAAGGCTTGCAGCCATTTGCCGCAGCAGATGCCCCCGATTTTTGGTAAGTGAATGTGTTTAATTGTAGGCAGGGACATTACTGGATATTCTTGTGTAATTGCCACAGAACAATTTATGTTATACTTTGTTATTGCAACAGAAGAATATTTATTTTATTATTTTACATTTACAATTTTTTCCCCGGGGACCCTGTGACACCCCATTGAAGAGCCGTAGGCTGTGGATCTCTCAGAAGGTGATTTGAGCAGAAGGTTTTTGAGGTGAGCAGAAGGATTTGACCGGGTACACGTTTGCATAATCACACCAGCTGTTGTTGATCATGAAACATACACCACCGCCTCTGCTTTTCCCAGTAAGATCCTGTGACCTGTCCGCGCGGTGCACAGAGAACCCCGGCAGTTGTATTGCGGAGTCCGGTACTTTGTCCGATAGCCAGGTTTCTGTGAGGCAGATCACGCAGCAGTCCCGCATCTCTCGCTGGAATGAGATCCGTGCCCGAAGCTCGCACAGCTTGTTCTCCAGAGACTGCACATTAGCCAGTGATAAACTGGGTAACGGTGGTCTGTTAGTGCGCCGTCTCAGTCGAACCAGAACGCCAGATCTTCTCCCTCTGCGTCGGCGTTTGCGGCCTCCAGGGACAGAGAACAAAGGCGTCTCAGGTGAGATGAATGGGGGGTCTGCAAACGGAGCGTCCGTGTTGCAAAACTTGAACTCCGGAAAGTTATAAGAAAGACCGTCTTTTATGTCCAGTAAGGTTTGTCGGTCATACACAAGGAGACATGTGCTGCTCGTGAAAAAATAAAGGAAAAGTAAAATTAAACACAGAAGAAAGCCGTTGCTTGGGGGAGCTCGCGACGAGGCTGCCATACTCGGCGCCATCTTGGCCAACACTATGGAGCCAGTGATGAATAAATATGTAGAATAAATGAAAGAATTTCAAGTATAAAAGTTTTTTTTAATTCCTCCATATAACAACAACAGTCACCCCAATGTGCTTTATATTGTAAGGTAAAGAACCTACAATAATGCAACAGAAAAAAACCCAACTATCTTTTTGGGGCCTGAAAACTGAAGGCTCTGCCTCCCATTCTACTTTTAAATACTCTGTGAACAACAAGTAGGCCTGCAGAGCGAGAGCGAAGTGCTCTAATAGGGTGATATGGTACTACAAGGTCATTAAGATAAGATGGGGCCTGATTATTTAAGACCTTGTATGTGAGGAGCAGGATTTTGAATTCAATTCTGGATTTAACAGGAAGCCAATGAAGGGAAGCCAAAACAGGAGAAATATGCTCTCTCTTTCTAGTCCCTGTCAGGACTCTTGCTGCAGCATTTTGGATTAGCTGAAGGCTTTTCAGCGAATTTTTTGGACATCCTGATAATAATAAATTGCAGTAGTCCAGCCTGGAAGTAATAAATGCATGAACTAGTTTTTCAGCGTCACTCTGAGACAGGATATTTCTAACTTTAGAGATGTTGCACAAATGGAAGAAAGCAGTCTTGCATATTTGTTTAATATGTGCGTTGAAGGACATGTCCTGGTCAAAAATGACTCCAAGGTTCCTCACAGCGTTACTGGAGGCCAAGGTAATGCCATCCAGAGTAAGAATCTGCTTAGATACCATATTTCTAAGATTTTCAGGGCCGAGTACAATAACCTCAGTTTGATCTGAATTAAGAAGCAGAAAGTTAGCGGCCATCCAGGTCTTTATGTCTTTAAGACATTCCTGCAGTTTAACTAATTGGTGTGTGTTATCTGACTTCATGGACAGATAGAGCTGGGTGTCATCTGCATAGCAGTGTAAATGTATGCTATGTTTTCTAATGATGCTGCCAAAGGGAAGCATGGTAATGGGAGCGTTGCCAGCAGAAGGCTGAAGTGGAATCTCCCAGAAAGCTGCAGAAGCTGAAATGATGGATTTCAGTCATATAAGGAGAACTGTGGCTTTCCTCAAACTTTTGACCAATCACCTTAGTGTCCTGTTTATCAACCATAATAAAAAGCATTTACTGTGTGGGCATTTTTTTGTTTGGGTCTCCAAACAGCAGAAAGAAATGGCAGCCATTTTTTATAACTTTACCTTCAACTAGTAAATAGATTTAAGAAAAAGCACTTTGTGTCATGGTCCCTGTGCCTTGCTGGTCGATCCTCTATTGTGCAATATGTTTGTGGTTTGTTTGCTCTCTCTCACTCTCTCTCTCGCCGCGGCGACGCTCATTGCGGGCTCCCGCTGCTGGCCTGCACACCTGCTCATCACCGCACCGGCCGCTGATCCCAGCTGATTACTGCACTACTTAGATGGCGAGTCTGCACTAGTCTTCGCTGGATTGTTGAGCTATCAGTATCATTTTTTTGGAACCCGATTCTGAGAGGAGTGATTGAGGAGGAAAATTTGTACAGAAAGTGTGGAGCACCCTTCTCCCAACCCTGTTTCCCACGGACCCTGGCGACCCGGACCCGTTTCCCCTGCACGTTGTATGTAGCCACTTGGTGAATGTGTTCACTGTAAATAAACGTACTGTTCTTCGCTTAAAGGAATACCCTGGCCTGCGCCTGAGTCTCTTTCGGAAACCCTATCACTTTGATCATATTTGTGACGTGTCCCAAACTGTTGTTGTCGCCTCATTTATGTTGATAAAACAGCTCTAAAACCAATCTGACAATATAAATCTGTAAAATGGGCAGAAAACCTGCTGCTGGTCCCATTTTAATCAAACCAACCCAAAGAGCAGATATTCATGTGTACACAGGAGGTTATTTGTGCAGATGCATAAAACACAAACTGTTGGCTTTCTGCAGTCTCTCACTCCTGAAAGTGTTGGCAAGTGTTTTGGAGTTATTATTTATATGGATTTTAATGGCACCTGTGTAATGTTAACTAATGTTTTTATTGTTTATGGGTTTTTTGTTTAGTCATTCCCTGACTTACCTGTGGGTTCTGGGATGGTTTTATTTAAATTCTCCAACAGATCATTCCTGTTTATCCTCCCCAAAAGATTTTTAGCAACTTCAAAAGTGTTGATAGAGTAGGTATCAAACATCAGATCCACTATGTCCGTCCTCTCTGCATTCTCCAGTTCACTCTCTGGGATTGCTGGTAAACCTTCTACAGACCCGTTCTTCAGATGCCACTTAAATTCTTCAAAGTCATCACGTCCCAAATCCTTCAAAGTCCCCAGAAGGATTTCTTTAGGTGTCGTCATCTTTTGCTCTGTAAGGATCCGATAAACAAAGACTGTAACAACAGCTGGAGAGGTAATTGCCTGATTTATCAGAATTTAACTTGATTCTAACAGCAGTTCATCACTACCACCAATAAATTTCTTAGGCTCAGAATGCAACAAAATTGCACATGAAGAAGCACATAGAGAAGTATCCAAGTAACACTTTGCTACAATATAAAACAAACTATTATAAATAAAGAAAATATATAAACTAAATATATACACTACCCGTCAAACGTTTTAGGACAGCCCAATTTTTCCAGTGTTTTCGTCACGGTTTGCGAGCCGTGTGTAAATTATCAAAGGACCCTTTATGCAGGCAGCTCAGATGCAAGTGAGTTTATTCATCACATGGTGATACAAACAGAAATGGCGAAGGTGAGCATGGAAACTAAGCAAAAACCTAAAAACTAATAGTACACGAAGGGAAGACGAAAACACGGAACACAAGGGGTGGGAGCAAAGCACCACAACACATCACTATATAGACAGTTACACAGAGGGAGACACAGAAGGCAACAACACAGGGCGGAACAAATGGACAGAGAAGACTAAACACAGAACAGAGCGCACAGAGAAACAAGGGGGACAGGGACTCAAAACCTAGGAAGTATAGAATAACTCACAAACTAAACTGGCATAACACAAAAATCACAAAGAACTGAAACCACTAGCTCAGGAGACCCAGGACCCTGACAGATACGCAGACAAACCAGCAACTAACAGAGGCAAACACAACTCTTAAATACACAGAGGGATAACGAGGGAATGAGACACAGAAGGAAGACACAGCTGGGAGTGATTGACAAGACGAGACAGAGGAAACGCAAACTAAACACACTGACATGAGACACAGACCTTCACAACAAAGCAGGAAATACAAAGACTGAACTTAGAGGTACAATAAAACACAGAACCAAAACGTAAGAATAAACAAAGATACATCATGAAATCAAAGATTAACAATACAAAACAGAAAACACTGAGTCACAGACCCAGGATCGTGACAGTTTTATTGAAAATATCCTTTTTATTTCTCATTGCGCTCTGAAATGAAAGCATAGTACAAATAAGCAGTTGGAGTTAAAAATAAATCATGAAACACATTTATAGACCAAAGTTTATTCTAAACGTCTGACTGAACACACCCGTGGCTTCTGTCTACAATAGAAATCAAATATTCTCCCATATCTGTGGCAGATGTTCCCGTAAACGTGGACCTTGTAATAATAATAATAATAATAACTTTATTTATAAAGCGCTTTCAAACAAAGTGCTGTACAACTAAAGAGATAAATAAAATAAAAGCGATACATAGCAATACAGGTAAAAGACACAATACAAGTTAAAAACAATAAAAATGTAAAAACTAAAAGCCATAGAATTAAGACATGTAGGATCGGGTGAACAAATGTGTCTTCAACTTGGTTTTAAAAACCTCCACAGAGCAGCCTGCCGAATATCTTGTGGGAGGTTGTTCCACAGAAACGGGGCATGAAAAGAAAAAGCTCTCCAATTGTCTTTTTTCTGGCTCTAAGAACTTTTAGAAGACCAGAGTCCTGAGATCGGAGAGCACGAGATGGAACATAAAGGTGTAAAAGGTCGGAGAGGTATGAAGGTACCAATCCGTTTAAAGCCTTGTAGGTGAGCAGCAGGACCTTAAAATCTGCTCGAACCTGACAAGGTAGCCAGTGAAGACATCTCAGAACAGGGGTAATGTGCTCATCCAAAGAACAGGTTGTACATCGAGCTGCCTTTACAACCTTACTTAATCCAGACAGGGAAATAGAGATGGACCAATATTACGTATCGGTCCGATACTGACGGAAATTACTGGATCGGATATTGGAGAGAAATCAAAAATGTAATCCGATCCATTAAATATCAAAAACTTGCGACATGGCGTAACTCGGCTCATAATCGTAGCCCATCGCAGCAGTATGCGTCATGTGATAGAGCGGCTGCGTGTATTTGGAGCCTCGCTACCAACCCGGCATTTCATCTCCGAGGAGGTTATCCCAGAGAGAAGTAAAGCAAGTGTGTAAGTTCATCTCTAAATGTTTGTAAAGCATTCCCGCGTTAAGCTTAACAACCGATATATGGAGCGACTGACTCTTCTCTCTCCCTCCCTCTCCTTGCTGCTACTTCAATCATGAAACTGATCAATGATCAGCTGATCGGCTTTTCTGTCGCGAGTCTGTCTCTCTTGTTTGTTTTTGGCCCACTTTGCACCAGAAAGAGGAAACCAGCAGCTGAACAACAGCAGCACGTTTAAGCTTGATAAGCTGTTGTTAGAATTTATTTAATATTACTTTCTACACCAGGAGTAGGGATGGGTATCGAAAACCGGTTCTTGTTGAGAACCGGTTCCAACTGTTTCAGTTCCTTGGAATTGTTTGCCATTTTTGCAAACGATTCCCTTATCGATTCCAGTCGCCCCGAATGACGTCACCACGTTGCGGAGCGTCATTTACCTGGCAGGAAACACGGCGCATAAGCAGCTCAAACACTCAAAGGTTTGGTCATACTTTATGAGAACGGATGACAACAGGGCAACTTGCAATACTTGCAAAGTGGATATTTCATTTAAGGGAGGAAACACTACGAATATGCAAAAGCATTTGCTCACAAAACACACGATGACCTTAAATGAATGTCGTGTTTTTAATTCCGCTCCGGACTCGTGAATCTCAACCCAGCAGCAGCGGTAACATTTGCACGTCCTCTCCCGTTAATGCGGCAGGTAAATAATCAACTAACAGTGCATATTATGTTAGCGTGATCTGCCTTATTACAAGACCTGCCATTACTGTGCATTTAGGTGACCATGATGAAAGCGACATGACATGATGACGGCTCAGACGCCGGCAGTTCTCGCTGCAGTCTACCGGTAGCGTCTCCTTTCAGGCCAGGATAGATGAATGTCACCGAGCAGTGTCTAAGTTTGTGGTCAAAGGCTTGCAGCCATTTGCCGCAGCAGATGCCCCGATTTTCAGTAAGTGAATGTGTTTAATTGTAGGCAGGGACATTACTGGATATTCTTGTGTAATTGCTACAGAATAATTTATGTTATACTTTGTTATTGCTACAGAAGAATATTTATTTTATTATTTTACATTTACAATTTTTTCCCCGGGGACCCTGTGACACCCCATTGAAGAGCCGTAGGCTGTGGATCTCTCAGAAGGTGATTTGAGCAGAAGGTTTTTGAGGTGAGCAGAAGGATTTGACCGGGTGCACGTTTGCATAATCACACCAGCTGTTGTTGATCATGAAACATACACCACCGCCTCTGCTCGTCCGCTCGTTCACACTACAAATAAAATGTGACAGCAAACGTACTCTAGTGTGAACGCTCAAAGCGGCCGCAGGCGCAACGCGCTCTGTTTAGACCCAGAGCCAACAATATTTTTGACTGATGGCCCTTAATATAAAGACTTCGGACTTCACGTTTCCCAATTTTTGCTTTAAGTTATTTTGTTATCTAGATAATAATGCAGATAACCTAATATTGATCCTTATTGCTGTTTTAGAGGAGCGGTGCTTCAAAGGATAGCTGCAGATTTCTGTCAGAATCTGGAGATTATACAGTACAAATAAAATGTTCACGTTTCTCCAACGTTGTCTTCCTAACAGTTTCACCGGATGGCCAGGAAGCTTTCACGATGTCTTCTCCAGCGCTGATAATTGGCGTCTGTCTTGTGTCAGTGAATTAAAAGACGGATTTAATGCGACATGACCGTTCACACAGCAGTCGCTTTCTGAAACATCGGATATGTATCGGATTCAGGACCACATACGAAAGTGACCCAGATCGGATTTGAAAATATCGGATTTGTGACGTTCACACTGTCATACCATGATCGGATATGGGTCGCATAGGGTCAAAAAAATCGGATTTAATGTGCTTTCGCCTTCAGTGTGAATGTAGCCTTTGTCAATGTACCATGGTAATAACAGAAGCGAAACGCAATATTGTGTCAGGACAATTCACTATTTATGCACAATAAATAAAGGAGCATAGCGCGACAATTTCTGTTCAGCGCCAGACTTGCTTGTAACCTATATCACTAATTATGTTAAGAAAAATGACGTATTAATACTACAAAACTCTGACCTTTGTGGGAATGCTTGGAGCAGACTAACATGTGAGCTGGAGTGTTCTGAGACGTTATATTTGGTATATCCAGACCATCCGTCGGCTCTTACTTCGTAAACATGGCTTAAAAAATTTCTCTTCAACGACGTAATCCGATTAAAAAAAGATCTCTTTACCCGTCGGCTTCCCGTGGCTGTCATGCGACCGGCTATTGTAGTTAATAATACAACAGCTTCTTGACATTTTTTGGGTTTCTTTTTATCGCTGTGTAACTGAGTTCAATTGAACGCCTGCGTGCGCTAGTACCTCTTGCCACAAGTTCCCAGAATCCTTTGCGGTTTTACCCCTGAATGACGTCACATTTTCAATCTTTATCCTGGTGGGCCGGTCTGTAGTCACAATGCTCGGGCCGATTTTTTGTCCCAGTCCAGCATTGCTCATCATGGTCACCTAAACGCACAGTAATGGCAGTAATGGCAGATAAGGCAGATCGCGCTAACATAATATGCACTGTTAGTTGATTATTTACCTGCCGCATTAACGGGAGAGGACGTGAAAACGTTACCGCTGCTGCTGGGTTGAGATTCACGAGTCCGGAGCGGAATTAAAAACACGACATTCAATTAAGGTCATCGTGTGTTTTGTGAGCAAATGCTTTTGCATATTCGTAGTGTTTCCTGCCAGGTAAATTACGCTCCGCAACGTGGTGACGTCATTCAGGGCGACTGGAATCGATGAGAATCGTTTGCAAAAATGGCAAACAATTCCAAGGAATTGAAACAGTGGGAACCGGTTGTCAACAAGAACCGGTTTTCGATACCCATCCCTAGTCTCTGTGATAGAAAGTGTGCGACCGTGAACTCGACTCTCTTTATGACACATACACACACAGACACACACACAGACACTTGTTTTCAGATTTTAGTGAGGACACCAAAAAGCCTCAAAAATATCCTCAAACTCGTGAGGACGGCCATTTTGTGGGACTCTATTAGTCCCCACAAGTATAGTAGCATACCAACTCTTTGTCCTACCAAACATGTCTAAACAGGTACACACACACACACAGACACACACACAAACAGGTTTGTCAGGTTCCTTGGCTCGTTCTCTGCGTTCAGTCCATTGAAGGTGATTATTGAGCCAATCACAGCTACAGAGCTCACTGTGACTCTTCTTCTCTCTACAGTCACACAAACAAACACACTCAGAGACTCTGACAGCAAAACTACAACAATGTGGTGTTAACACTCACCCTGCCTCAGCTCCACCGTCCTCCTGCTGCTCTGACGGAGGCTCAGCTGTTTCTCTTCCTGTTCCCACCTGCTCGGGTGGCTCCTCCCCTCTGCAGTTACAGGAAATCAGGTGTGTGTGTCTCTTGTTGAGACTGGTTCTTCCTGCTCTCTATCATCACATTGGGTGTTTCCAAATTCAGGGAGAGGATGCTTCGAATGCCACATTTGTAGGAAATTGTATCACATGGACGTGACGAAGGCTGTTCAAATTTGAAGTCTTCCAAATGCGTCCTTCATTTCCCTGAATTTGAAGGATGGGTCAGGTGTGTCCTTTGTGGCCCAACATATCCCAGGATTCATTGCGGGCCATACAGGAGATATTTTTCTGATAATGATAGTGATCGAAGTGGGAGTTAATGCAGGAGACGAACACTTTCAAATGTAAGTATATGAAAATCTGGTGGTGCAAAAGTTTTTATAGCGGGTGTGTTGTTAGGCTCTGGGCATCTGCATAGACATGTTCTTTTTTTGAGAATGTGAGGACAAACTTGAAAGAGAGACACTGTGAGAGTGGACACATCCACACTGCTGCTGCATCTGTGCTCACCACGATGGCCTCCTTCAGAGAGATGGAGGACTCACTCTGTCTTCTGGCTGATGTAAGTGTTCAGCTTTGAACAGCTGTCGTTCCAGCTGCTTTTAACTTTGTAGTTTCACATTTGTACAGACTTTATATTTTTTATAGACGTGTCATAAACCAGTCCTTAAATCATTTTCATTATCACAGATATAGTCTACACTCTGCATCATGAGCTGGTCAAAGGGATTAATATCGCAAAAGTTGTAATTCATTTCATGTTTCATGTAAACTGCTCTGAGGTCACAGTGACACCAGCAGATGTAGTTACAGCCTCTCTGTCCCCACCATCCCGAGGCTGACGGTGCTCTGTAAGCTCTTCATAGAAGTTTTGCTTTAACGGCTTTGAATCTCAGTGACCTCCACCTCAAGGAGAATTTTACTCAGCTTCCTCCTAATATTTCACAATAAAAGCTGTGCTCAGTGTTTTTGTGAACATGTTGCTTGTGGTGTGAGGCCGAGCCTTTATGGCTGTTGCTTGGCTCCTGTGGGACTTTCTGAAAGAGTGTGAGTGAATTCCTGGAGTGCTGCAGTGTTTCTGACAGCAGACTGAGCTCAGACGTGTCTGCCACTGAACCCTCAGTGAAAACACACCAAATAAGATGTGAACTGAAGCAACATGGCCGTCTGCTTTGTGCTCTGTACAATAATCATATTCATGCTATTTATTTCAGACAGTAACAGACCAGCTCAGCTTCCCCGTTCTCCACTGACGTCCTCGCTGTGACCCAGGCCCCAAAAAACAAGTTCCCCTCAGCTGTGGACTTTCTTGGAGCTCCAGAGATCCACCCAGCAAGGTTTAAAGGTCCTGCTGGTGATTACCTGGGCAGTGTTTTACCTGTGGCTGTGTTCAAACGTGTTCACACCTGAATCCTCACAGCTCCAATCACGTCTGACACATCCTGATAGGAATACTTCAATCAGTGAAGTACTCGAGTAAATGTACTCTGTTACATTCCAGCACCGGTCATATCCACGCTGTCGCCCAGTGGGGTCGGTGCCCCCACTGTGGGCACGCCCCTGTGTAGGGGCGGGGTTTAAACTTTTTTTAAAACAGCGTGACAATAAAGAAATGTTCTTTCCAGAGTTTGTGTGTAAAAATGATCCAAATAAAGGTTGAAATCAAAGTGAAAATGTGCAGAACGTTGTTTATTTTATTTATTTATTTATTTGGCACTTTTAATTACAACAATGGTGCTGTACAAACATAAAAATTACACAATAAAATAGCAATATCAATTAACATCAATGCTAAATAGGTAATAAAAAATGAGTAAATAACTCTCATGTAGTATTAAAAGCCAGTGAGTAAATGCACGATCACCTCTAAGAACCAGCCTCGACCTTGGTGATCTAAGAGCTGTAGGGGGCATATAAGGCTGCAGTAGGTCTGACAGACACCCTGGGACCTGTCCATTCAGTGCTTTATAAGTCGCCAATAAGATTTTAGGCTTTTAACAGTTTTTATTCATTATCAGGAAAAGCATTAAAACATAACAAAGCAGACAAACAAGAGAAAAAACCCCAAAGGAAATACATTGAAGTCATTATCCCATATGGAAAAGATATATATAAATCTTATAAAGTTTTTATCTGTCTTGTATGAAACTTGTATGAAAAGCATACAGGAGTGAAAGCACATATAAGATCTCTTGAAAAATTATATAATGAAACTTGTATGTTTTATATACTTACTAAAAAATATATGAAAGTAATGAGAAAGTGACCACTTTCATGAGTAAATCATATATGTTTTTACTATTTCTTTTCCATATGGGATATACCTGTGCAAATACACATATCGGGGGTGGGGGGTGGGGGGGGGGGACTGAAAGAAGAGAGAAACAAACAAAGAAACAAAAAAGAAAGGAAAAGAGAAAATAAATATTTACTCACAGATTTAGAAAAAAAGATAAACTACAAGAGTGAACTGTTGTGCTTTACACTCACTCCATATTTACCTGAGGACATCTTAGAAGCAGCTCCCCCCCCTCAACAGTTGGGACAGATCATTTGGCAAATAAAAAAAGCAACGGGGACCAAACATTTAGAAACAGATCCTCATTTGGACGGGCTTTATGTTTGCTCGTTGTTTGCTAAAGAGACTTTTCTGCAGCATTTCTCTCCCGACTTCTTTGTAGCACCTTTCACTGTCACACATTTGATCTTTACAGCAGGGCTGTGCCATATCATATACCATACTATAGAATTTTGACATAGTAGCTATATAATGTTACTCCTACTTTATAGATCTCCATCACCCGATCCTCCGAAAACCTCTTGGAGTTGGCAGCACTCGACTGAGCCATTTTGTGCAGAAGAAGATTAAAATGATGCTTTAAACTCCAGATGTTATCTGAGCTCAGATCCTAAAGCCAGACCTCTGCATCTTCATTCTTGTGGAAAAGCAGAGCAGATGTTGTTTTCAGGAGGATGCTGCTATAATGGCTTTAGTTCCTTGCAGGTAATTATGACGACAGCGGAAGCAGCAGGAACAACAAACAGCCCAAACTAACAGACAAAATATTAATGAAAGTCCAACCCAATCTCCTCCATCCCCGTATCCTCCACTATTTGCATCTTCATCTGTGAAACCTGCAGAGCAGAAACAGTGTGTGGACAAAGTTAGCCGGTATGCAGACATGTTTGCTTTTGTTACAGGAGTTTGAAACACATCTGCAGCTCATTCAGAGGCTTTGGGGCCGTACACACTTCATTTTAAATCAGTACAGCCGATCTCACAGCTGCTGGATGTTTCTTTGAATCATAAGAACATTAAGACAAACAAGATGATCATGAAAATCATATTAATGATTGATTTGGCCTACGTTTGATGCTGAACTGCAGTAGCTCCTGACATTGTGCTTTTATTTCGTCTGGATTAGTTTGCAGCACTGCTGCACAGTTTACATTAAAGTGCACTTTTGCAGAGCAGACGACCCCCTACACGACCAGAGATGGGCAGTAACGCGTTACAAGTAACGCGTTACTGTAATCCGATTACTTTTTTCAAGTAACTAGTAAAGTAAGGGATTACTATTGCAAAAACGGTAATTAGATTACCGTTACTTTCCCGTAGGAACGCTGCGTTACTGCGTTACTAAAACCGTGATTTTTTTGCGAGAATGTCTCATGACAGTGACGTAAGCGAGTGCGACGTTCTTGACAACAGCTGTGTGCAGATCAACAATGGATCATATATCGAGTGCGGGAGAGAGTATGAGCGTGCAGCGTTTAAAGCGTGGAAGTACTGACCTTACTTTGAGTTTGATTCCATAAAAAGTGACAAAAACATTAGCGTCCATTAGCATTGTGCGTGGGAAGAAAACATCTTTTTACAGCGAAAAAAAACCCTAAACTTCCAAGCAAGCACCGAGTGCGCAACGACGTAATGGGAAACTCACAGAGAAACTGCCGTATCCTTCCACTGACCGCTGCGGCACACCTGCACCAGGGTAAACCTCCGCCTACCCAACTCCTGCTGTACAGGTGAAAATAGAGCAACAGGACCGCTAGTCTTTGATTTTATTTATTTTCTGCTGTGTTTTACTTGCATCTATTTGAAAGAGTGAGTGTAAACACAAAAAAAAAAAAAATTTTATGTGCTGGAATGTGCAGAAAATAGGTTTAAATATTAAACAAATTTCTTCCAGTCAGAGAATGTTGCATATAATTAAATTTTTGCTTGATGCATAAAGTTAAAAGATTAAAATTAATAAAACTATAAAAGTTTTAAAAAGAGACTTTTCCATTTGATTACATTTTGTATGATGGATTATGCAGAAAAAGTAGAATTGGGCTGAAAGATCTATCACTTTATCACCTACTCAGGTTGTAAATCGTGTTTTTAAAAAGTAACTAAGTAACTAAGTAATTAATTACTTTTGAAAATAAGTAATCAGTAAAGTAACGGGATTACTTTTTGGGGGAAGTAATCAGTAATTAGTTACTGATTACTTTTTTCAAGTAACTTGACCAACACTGTACACGACTGATGGGGTGAACCAAGGCCCTGCATCAGACAAAGAAGCATTATTTCAACTGTGAGTCATGCAAAGCAGCTCTAGTAGAGTCCTGTAAATGAACAGACTGGATCCCTGTAACGTACCACCTCAGTGACCAGTGGAAACATTCAAATGTTCAGGTAGTCATCCTAACTGACTTGGGGTTTCTGCCAGTGTGTTACAAGTGAAGCAGCTCGCCTGGTCTACACACTGGGACTCGTTTCTTTAAATCACCATTAATACAGTTTCAGCTGCTGACACATTCACTAGTGGGTAGTAATTAAAGCATGCTGCACCACTCATGAGTGCTATCATTCAGCACTCTCATTCATTTGTCTTAAAGCTGGTAATTAAACTCCCTGATGCCTCACTCTGTCTCACTCTTTTCTGTGTGTGAGAGAAAGAAGATGCAGCTGTGTTTCTAACAGCTGCTCTGGAGGAAGCCCTGCAACTCTAGAATCTCACCTGAGTCTGTGCCTGTGAGCTTGATGGAGTGCCTGAACTCCTTGATGACTCTCT
This sequence comes from Astatotilapia calliptera, assembly GCF_900246225.1. Classification (NCBI taxonomy): domain Eukaryota; kingdom Metazoa; phylum Chordata; class Actinopteri; order Cichliformes; family Cichlidae; genus Astatotilapia; species Astatotilapia calliptera. The sequence continues at coordinate 16,122 of NW_020535708.1, read as the reverse complement.
CACCACAGATGCTGTGGTTGGCTGTAATCTTACATTCATATCTTCCTGTATCGCTGATGCTGATGTTCCTCACAATCACAGAAACGTCTCGCTCCTTCATGGATGAGCGTCTCAGCTCCACTCGGCATTTGAAGGACTCGTGCTGATAGTTCTCATCTGAGTGATGGCTTTGGAAGAACACAGAGCCGTCTGACTCGAGCTCGGGTCTGCTCCACTCTAATGCTGTGATATCTGCATCTGTGGGTCCCCGACACTGAAGAGTGACGTCTTGTTCAGACCTCACTTTGACATCTGTGTGGTCTAAAGTGAGACTTCACTCAAATGTGTGCTCAGATGAAATGATCAGAAGAGTTTCGTGATGAGAACTTAGAGTCAGATCAATATTGCTGCAGTTTATTACTCAAGACTATAAATTTCTATAATTCCATAACTATGAGTGTAAGATTATTATATTATCTTATGCCACGTTGTACCCCTAATTAAAGATTGTGAAATTATTATGTAGTTTTAGTTTGCATTATTCTCCAGACTTAGAAGAAGGTGATAACTATTTGATTTATCAGACTGATTTGTATTACATCAGACTGCTGATTTATGGTGAATGAATGATATTGTTTTATGATGCATGATACTGCTGAGTTATAAGAAATACTGTTTTCAGAGAATCAAGGCCTTATTTGTCTGATTAGAAAAGAACAGAACATGCTGCACAGGAAGCCGAGGTCATAACTCAGGCTCACTGAGAGAGAAAGAATGTGGATGTTTAGCTTGGAGGGGCTGAAGCTATAAGAATGTGAGAAACGCTCAGACACTTGGAGATCAGGCGGACACCCTCCCGCGCTCATCTCCCCATCCGGATGGTTTATGGTCAAAGTGTTTGTCTGGAATAAAGAGATTGTTGATTGAGCATTTATACACCGAGTGCTGTTCTTCCTTCAGCCCAAAGATCAAAGAACTGGAATATTTAACATGAGAAAATCAAGAGGATTTTTTGCATTTTCTGTATATTTTGCAGTAACAGCAGTAGTAGGATGATCCAAACTCACCCGAGGCCTCACTGTGAGGTTGATGAAGCACTGAACAATCTCTCGTGCTCTTTTTGTTCCTGAACACAATCCGACACTTGTTTGTGCCGTTATCGCTGATGATGACGTTCTTCAGAATCAAAGTGAGGTCTCCATCCTTCAACTCCACTCGGTCTCCAAAGGACTCAGGCTGCTGTCTTTGAAACAAGTTACGATAGAACAGAGGATCCAGGCCACATCTGCTCCACTGCAGCAGGGTGATGGCTGCAGCTCTGGGACACGGACAGCGAAAGGTGGCCTCTTGTCTGGGCGTCGCTTTGATTTCTGTGTGAGTCATGGACACACACACACCATCAGTGGCTCTGATGCCAATAGACCTGTGTCTGTTTCTGATTGGTCAGAATCGTAAACATGGGAACACTGCCTCTTTCATGTGAACACACTCTTACCTATTGATTGAAAAAGTCTGGGGTAATTTATCAAGTTGAAAAGCACCTTCATGTGACCTCTCATCAGTAGGAGTAACGCAGCTCAGACAGGTAGGTGGGGTGAGAAAATAGAAGGATTTAAAAATAAATACAAGAACTTGGAAATGTTTTCACTGCCCACATGTTTCTATATCAGCACTGCCAGTGAATTTTGTCCCCCCTTTCCTTTAGTCTGTGTGTTGTGGCGTCTCCCCGTGCTTTCTTTTCCTTTTCTCCCTCCTTTTACCACCAATACACCAGCAGATGGCCGCGCCTCCCTGAGCTTGGACCTGCTGGAGGTTTCCTCCTGTTACAAGGGAGTTTTTCCTTCGCACTGTTGCTAAGTGCTTGTTCACAGGGAGCCGTGATTGTTAGCATTTCCTCTGTATTAATGTAAACTATTTCAGTCGAGTACAAAATGCTTTGAGGTCACTGTTCTTGTGATTTGGTGCTAAAAAGATGGAGCAGAACTGAAAGTTTCGGGGACTTTGGTGTGTTAGCCTCGTATGTTGACAAAGGGATAAAATTGCATTTTTTGAAACACACTGTTCTTTACAATCACTGCTCATATTTTTTATAATTTCCTTGTTTGCACATGTTATTAATAATCTGGTATCACAGATGTTTGATGTAGACTAAAGCTCGTCTGCGTCATCATCACCTGACTGCCAGCAGGTGTCAGGCTGACTGTGAACTGCCCGTCTCAAATATACAGTGTGTCATGTTTCGGCTGTGTACAGGCAAGAGAAGGACCCAAACGCAAAACTCACCACGCAGGAATAAAACTCAAAAAGCTGCTTTATTGCAGAATGGCACAAAAATATAACAAAACTAAACTGGGGCATGGATAAACTGACACACAGGGAAACACAGCCATGAGGGAGACTACGACACTGACAAAGAGAAACACAGGGCTTAAATACACCGAGGGATAACGAGGGAATGAGACACAGAAGGAGAGCACAGCTGGGAGTAATCAGGCTGGACGAGACAAGGGAAGCAAAACTAGAAACACTCACATGAGACATGGACCTTCAAAATAAAACAGGAAACACACTGAACTCTAAACATGCAAACTTAACAGCAACTGAGAAGACAGAACATAGGGACCAGAAACATGGTATAAAGAGGTCACAGTAGACACAACATTGAACACAGGGAAGCCATATTACAAAGCCAAAGAACTAAACCTATAACTGAAATCTAGGGAAACAGGAAACAGTACAACAAAGGACTCAAAACATAATCCATAATATAAAAACACGAGATCTCTTCAAAATAAAACAGGAAACACGAGAGGCAGACATGACAACATAAGACAACAGACATGAAACACACGAAGGGCAAGGGAGACTTCACAGGGGTTGAAAACACAAGGGGGAGCTAATAAGCAAACGAACATAGGAAACCTAATAAGCTTAAACATACACTATAAACATCAAAAGAACTAAAACTCAAAACACTGGGTCATAAGACCCAGGATCGTGACACAGTGGCTTGCAAAAGTATTCGGCCCCCATGAACTTTTCCACATTTTGTCACATTACAGCCACAAACATGAATCAATGTTAGTGGAATTCCAGGTGAAAGACCAACACAAAGTGGTGCACACGTGAGAAGTGGAACGAACATCAGACATGATTCCAAACATTTTTTACAAATAAATAACTGCAAAGTGGGGTGTGTGTAATTATTCAGCCCCTGAGTCAATACTTTGTAGAACCAGCTTTTGCTGCAGTTCCAGCTGCCAGTCTTTTAGGGTCTGTCTGTACCAGCTTTGCACATCTACAGACTGAAATCTTTGCACATTCTTCTTTGCAAAACAGCTCCAGCTCAGTCAGATTAGATCAGGGGCGTCAAACTCAATCGCACAGGGGGCCAAAACTCAAGGCACACTTTAGGTCGTGGGCCAAACAAGATAAACATTTATTGAACACACTAAAACAATGTTTTTTTTAAACATAAATATGAATAAAAACAGACAGGAATAATATTCCAGATTAAATAAACTTTAAATATTTTGCTCTTCATAAAAATATATCCTGTCAAAATTATGCAAGTTAGAAATATGAACATGCTGCCAAAACCCCCAGAAAAAGCAAAAAAAGCACACACAAGGGCAGTTTCATGTCGGTTACACTTTAACATACGTTTTCAAAAATGTCTTTCCCTGTCGTTGTCCCGTGCATCGATTTAATGTTCAGTATTTCCTCTCCACGGATGAAGATGGCCAGCTGTGCAATGTCCATCATGTCTGTACTTTCATCCACAGCAAGCAATAAAGTTTTTGCTTCTTTCACACAACTGTGTTCTTAAATCAGTGGCCATCTCACAAACCCGATCAGCAATCGTATTTCTGCTCAGGCCCACATTTGCAAAAATCTGCGTTTTGTTTGGACACAAGACGTCGCACAGCTTCATCATGCAGCTCTTCAGAGTGGTATCAGGCTGATTTGGCTCCTCTGCTACAATAAAACTTGCTCTCACAACAGCTTCACTTTGTGATTTTGCTCTGGTGATGTTACACCCTGAAAAGGGGCTGAAAAGGGGATAAGTCAATGACGACGCTCAGACACGATGCTTCTCCTTCAGCAGCTTCATTGCTTCGTGGCCAGAGCTCCCCCTTCCGGCAACGGCAGGCATAACTAATCAATCGTGATCACTAAATCACATGGATTATTCCCCAGGCTCAACAAGTAGATCACAGATTGAATGTTACACAGGTTATAGTCGCATTAAGGATTATTATCCGGTTGAACATAGTCATGAACTCTTTTAACTATTTTAGCCTGTGTTACATTACATCTCTTTGATGGGACTTCGTTTACCCTTGTTTATACATTTACATATTTGAAATAAATTGAATAATATATTGGGTAACTTTTAACCACAACTTTTTACTCCATTATGAACTTCAACAAATAATCAATCTATCACAGTGACAAACGTCTGCTGAAATGTCAGATTCTTCTTTAGCTCTTCTACTTTCTGTAGTTTCTGCTCTGCATTTAGGTTTTTCAGGTTATCCTGACGTTTTGTCTCGAAGTGCCGTCTTAAATTAAATTCCTTAATTACAGCCACATTAGCTCCACTAATAAGATACATGGGTTTACCAGCATGTCTGTAAACATATATTCAGTCTCCCACTGGCGCTGAAAGGCTCTGCTTTCAGAATCAACTTTTCTCTCCACCATTGTGGGCGGCTAGCTTCAATAACAGAAGTTTGACTTGATTGATGCGGGAATGTTCCCAGTTAGCCTGGGTGCTTCAGCACCCCCCAAAATGAATCAAAGCACCCCCAAAGATTTCTTACTTTTTTGACAATATTTGCTGTTTGTGTGACACACTACTAAAAATATAAAAAGCATACAGACTTGGTTGAGACGTAACACTTTAACAACAAAAGTATAGATAACCTCCCCCCCCTCCTAAAGTGGTTTGTTCCAGCTCTCCCCTGCTCTGGCTTTAGCGCCCTTTCTGCCAGAGGATGGTGGCTGAGACGCAGCAGAGCGGAGGTGTAAGTGCCTGGCTTAAAACAGGACATATTGGCTGCATTTAACCTTCAGTTACTCTTTATATAGTTAGGTAGGAGTCAGGCCATGTTTCTTTTAGCTGAAAAACATTACACCAGGTAACCTGCAGTGTTGAAAGCGTGTTTTCCCACGATGTTTGCTACCCTACAATCCGTCCTGCTCTGTAGTAAAATCAGCGACATTTGACCGTCCTGTTGCTCCCATTGAAATGTATACAGACTATTTAAAATCTAAAACTTATAATTGTCCGTAGCCTGCTGTTGTTACCACTGTCCTGTTTTAAATAGATGCTAACTGACTGAATGCCCATTAACCTTATAACTCCTGTTGTGTGTGTGTGTGTGTGTGTGTGTGTGTGTGTGTGTGTGTGTGTGTGTGTGTGTGTGTGTGTGTGTGTGTGTGTGTGTGTACAGAGAGACAGCCAGGTTCATAATGGATATAAGGAAGTTTTTTCAAAAAAAGGAGCCACATCAGGTAAAAGTGTAAGATCAAATGATCCGTGAATCAAGAATAATGTTGGATCAGTGTATCAATGTTTATATCTTTTATTAGATGTTCGTGTGGTTTGGTTATTTGCCTTTTGGTTGAAAGTAGACTGAGAGAGGAATTTTTGTTAGTGATCTTAATAGTATTTTTTCATATTAATTTAATTTTTCATCTGATTGAATACAATCTATTTGTGTATGATTGTCAGTCGAAAGAGGGAGAGAGGAAAGAGGGGAACGTGAGGAGAAAGTACAAGGTCAGGAAGAACCAGGTAAGAAAACAGACAGGGAGCAGTGACAGGCACAACAGAAACTGTTAAACTGACAAAGAGAAAAAACCTGATTTTACTCACAATATCTGGAAGTTGTGTTCTCCCTATATTAAAGCTGCTAAACAGAATCTGCAAAACAAACTGGGTTGAAACATTTTGACCCTCTTTAACAAAATTCCAACATAACATTATCATTGATTGGGGAGATTAAAATTAATGATATATTTTTATGTGGTTCAGCCACAACTCTACTGAAACCTCAGCCAGTAATAGGTCGGCCAACTTTTGGACCGTCCAGTTGTCTGTATGACTGCCGCAGTACGTACATCACATTTGCACACTATCAGAGCCAAACAGCCCTGGTGGAGTGAGGAGCTGTAAAGAGAAGCAGATGCTCTGTTTATATTCTACAAATGTTTTAAGCTTGTTTCAAAGATTCTGTACTGCAGCTTTAAATGTTTTCCAGAAGCACACATACACTTATCAGTGTTTTTCACACTTTTTACAGTGTGGACCACCTGATAAAAATGTCAAGCTCTCCCAAGCACCACTATGAAAGCATGAAACTCATAAATCTAAAAACACAAAATTAGTATCTGCAGTAAAGATTTTTTCATGCATTGTATACATTCTACCACAGGCAAAGTTGCCTCCATTTTTATATTCGTTTTTTAAATATTTTGTAATAATTTATTTGTAATAATTTATTTATTTATTAATGTAATTATATTTTTTATGTATCTGTATTATATTATACAAACACATTAAAAGTGAATCTCTGTCCAAAATATGCACTCAGTTTACTTCTTACTCACTATGAGCATCATTCATTATTCTCCTCCAGTAATTAAGGTTAGGAGATGTATTTTTTTTATTCCAATCCATTCTTCTTTGGCAGCATTTAAATAACCTTGATCAGAATTGATGGTTTTGTTACAGACTTTTCAAAAAAGTGTTTTGCTTTTCTTTCACAAATGTGGGATTAAATTGTTAAAATGTACAAAACAGTGATGTCATGTTTTGTGACGAGGATCCAGGCACAGAGAGACTTGATGGATTTAAGAATCTTTTGATTTAATAAAGAAATTTGCAGACTTGCACAGAGATGGTAAAATTATGATGACTGATAAAGGAGACGAAGACAACAGACGATGAGGACAGGGAGGATGCAGGGACAGAGACGGGGAAGAAGTCTCATTGTGACGAGTAAAGTGTATCTTGGCTGGCTGGGCAGCTCTCTGGGTGCTCAGCCCCCCGAAGCTCTGATCCTAGAATCGCTCCTGCAAAAATTTTACATTTTCTGTAAATTCTGTGAATCTCGGGCAGCTCGACTTGCGTGAAGTGTTTCCAGCTGGGCGTCATGTACCTGGAGTCGAGTGTTTTAATTGAAACGATACATTTTTAGACATAAGTTGTAACGGCCGCCGTTTTCTTTGTGAGTATTTATTACACGGCGTGCTGCAGGGACAAGCCTGTTCTAACGTTTGAGTCTAAGCTTTAGTTTTTGCTTCTCATCCGTAAACACTCTGCATCTTTCACGTGATGCAGTTTATTTTGAAAAGTCTCAACAGGCTTTATGGCTTTATTGTGAAAGGTTTATGTGGAAAATAAACAAGCGGACAGTCGATGGTTTTACCATCGTTGTTGCTAACGACAACGCATAAAAACAGGCGCTTGTCCGTCCGTAGTGTGGTTATATTAAATATAAGAGAAAGAGAGAACTTTAAGAAATGAATATAGCCGCTACAGTGACCATCAAAACATGAGAAAATATTGCTGTAAACAGTTTATTTTGTGACACCACGAAACAAACAATGGCGTAAAATGAAACGATAGATGTTTTTGTATCGTCATCCGACACATATCGTTATATCGAACAGCCCTAATCAATACAGTTTTCAAAAAATGCTTCTCTGTGCAGAATCGTTTTAAAAGCATAAACAGCTGTGGGATGCTGCTTGTCCGTGATTTGGACATCATATTTTCTTGTTTGGCTTGGAAGGAAGTTGGTTTGGAAACATATTTGGCGACACTTCATCTTCTGCTTTGCAACTGTGTGGGATTTAAAAACCCGTCCATGATGCTGGCAGTGTCCAAGCATGTTTTTGTTTTTTAAGTTCATATCTCCCCTGCAACGGCTCTGAAAACATGTGTTCTAACAGCAGCAGTACTGAGCTCAGTCTCAGAGAGATGCAGATGCAGTTTGCATGTAACTACACGCAGCCTTCCTCTTTCTCTCGCTCCTCTCTCCCTCCTTCTTGTGGAGCAGGTCTCTCTCTCTGTCATGGTCCTGGGCCATGTGGGCCCAGTATTCTTAGTTCTTGGTATTCTCGTATTTCGTTCCTTATTTAGGCCATGTCTTCTGAGTTGCCCTGTTGTGTTGTTCCCTAAGTGTTTTTCCCTTCATGGCTCTCTCCCCCCTGTGTGCCCTCTATGTATTGATGAGCCCTCGTCTCCCTTTGTGGTTGTTTCATGTTTCCCCAGCCCGTTATGTCTGTGTTTTCCCCGTGCTCTCTCTCCTCCTGTCGGAACCTCTGTGCCTCTACATGTCATGTTCAGTTCACCCCGCCCTGTCTCGTTATGATTATCAGTGTCACCTGTGTTCCCCGTGTGTGCCCACTTTCCTCGTTTACCCTCTGTGTATTTCTGTCTGAGTCTCCCTCTGTTCGGCGTCGTGTTCTCCCTCATGCCGTGTGTGGTTCTCTCCGTGTCTTCCAGTATATGTTACTTTAGCTTTTCCCAGTTTAGTGTAGTTTTGTATTGCTTTTTGTATCATCGTTATTGTTTATCACTTATCAGCAATAAAGCTGCATTTTGAGTTTATCCCCCGTGTCTGTGAGTTTGCAATTTGGGTCCTCATCCTGCCTGCCACACGGCCGACACATGACAGAAGAACACGACCACAACATGGACCCAGCAGTTCACAACCCCTCCGCGAACCGACAGTACGACGCGACCATGCCGGACCCAGCGACACAAAGACTGGAGATTGTCCGGACAGTGGAGTCGCTATGCGACAAGTGGCTGCACTGTTCCAGTGAGGAGGAACGGGAGGAGTTCGCCCGCCAGGTAGGGGTGTGCGTGTCTGTGTTCCCCTGGTTATGGGAGACGCTGCACCCCCTCGTCAGCGACCTTCTCGTCTCCGCTCTCCGACTCCGTCCGCAGCAGCAGCGGCCCGGTGGGCGTGCACCTTCACCAGAGCCGTGCCATCGCGCCGTTACCCCGCCGCCTCATGAGCCAGTGGCGGTCAGAGTCGGAACGGTGAGGCTCACCACGGACACACCATTGGCTCACACTTCATCAGCTTCCGCATCTTCGCCACCGCCTGCCTGCACGGAGATGCCCGAGGCTGTTGACTTCGGTGAGGAGGAGCGGCAGCAGGTGTTGCGGGCTTATCGGGAGGACGAGCTCCGGTGGAAGCCCTGGCTCATCTCGGAGCAGGACCTCTCACCTGCTGCACAGCCTACCAGCCGCTCGCCGTCTCCAATCCGCTTAGACTTTACTTCGCCTGCCTCATTTCTGGCAAGGATGTGGGCGGACGACCGGGAGATCGCCGCTACATCACCCCCTGCATTGGTGCCATCAGCGCCCATCGCGCCAGCTACCAGAAGGGGGCGGCGCCGGCGCCGCCGTGGCACCGCATTAACTCCGGAAATCATGGAGCCCGGTCTCTGTGAGCAGCAGCAAGCAGCTTGCACCCACGTAGAGGAGGAGCTCCGGGGAAAGCCGTGGCCTACCCCCGATTGTCAGCACATCTTTCGGGGAACACGCCTGGCTCTCGGGGGCCCTTGGAGCCGCCAGGGTCTGCAGCCTCTCACAACTCAGTTAGCTCCCTCGCAGCCCTTCACAGCTCAGTTAGCTCCCTCGCAGCCCTTCACAGCTCAGTTAGCTCCCTCGCAGCCACCCTCAGTTCAGTTAGCTCCCTCACAGCCACCCTCAGTTCAGTTAGCTCCCTCGCAGCCACCCTCAGTTCAGTTAGCTCCCTCGCAGCCACCCTCAGTTCAGGCAGCTCCCTCGCAGCCACCCTCAGTTCAGGCAGCTCCCTCGCAGCCACCCTCAGTTCAGGCAGCTCCCTCGCAGCCACCCTCAGTTCAGGCAGCTCCCTCGCAGCCACCCTCAGTTCAGGCAGCTCCCTCGCAGCCTGTAGCGCAGGCCCCAGTAGCTCCAGTGCCGCCTGTAGCGCAGGCCCCAGTAGCTCCAGTGCCGCCTGTAGCGCAGGCCCCAGTAGCTCCAGTGCCGCCTGTAGCGCAGGCCCCAGTAGCTCCAGTGCCGCCTGTAGCGCAGGCCCCAGTAGCTCCAGTGCCGCCTGTAGCGCAGGCCCCAGTAGCTCCTGTAGCCCAGTCCCCGATAGCAGTACGGTCCGCTGGTCAGCTTAACATTCAGCCAGGGGTCTCAAATCTCTCTGGCTCTGCATCAGCTCCTGCTGAGAGCTCGGGTGAGCTCATCCAGGACTCCGCGGCTCCCACGCCGCCATCTACCTCGTCAGCTGGAGGGTCCGAGGGGCCCGTTCAGCCTCCTGTCTCCGCTGGAGGGTCCGAGGGGCCCGTTCAGCAACCTTCCTCGTCAGCTGGGGGTTCGGGAGAACCGCACCAGCCTCATGCCACATCAGCTGGAGGGTCCGAGGGGCCCGTTCAGCCTCCTGTCTCCGCTGGAGGGTCCGAGGGGCCCGTTCAGCCTCCTGTCTCCGCTGGAGGGTCCGAGGGGCCCGTTCAGCAACCTTCCTCGTCAGCTGGGGGTTCGGGAGAACCGCACCAGCCTCATGCCACGTCAGCTGGAGGGCCCGAGGAGCCCGTCCAGCACCATGCCACGTCAGCTGGAGGGTCCGAGGGGCCCGTTCAGCCTCCTGTCTCAGCTGGAGGGCCCGAGGAGCCCGTCCAGCACCATGCCACATCAGCTGGAGGGCCCGAGGAGCCCATCCAGCCACCTTCTGCTACGCCTGGTCCAGCCTGTGCTTCGTCAGCTGCAGCCTCAGAGCCTTCGTCAGCTGCAGCCTCAGAGCCTTCGTCAGCTGCAGCCTCAGAGCCTTCGTCAGCTGCAGCCTCAGAGCCTTCGTCAGCTGCAGCCTCAGAGCCTTCGTCAGCTGCAGCCTCCGAGTCTTCAGCCTCGTCTGCCGCGGCTCCGGCCTGTGCTTCGTCTGGTCCTGTGCCCACCGGGCCATGGCCAGCACGCCTGACACTGGAGAGCCGCCGCTGCCTTCCGCGCGGCCGGCCCCCTGAACTGCTCCGTCGTCTCCTCCGCCGCCGCCGCTGCCTTCCGCGCGGCCGGCCCCCTGAACTGCTCCGTCGTCTCCTTCGCCGCCGCCGCTGCCTTCCGCGCGGCCGGCCTCCGGACCAGCTCTGCCACCTGTGCCACCCGCCTGGTCGGCCCCCCGACCGTGTGACCCGTGAACTCTTGTTCCTGTGGGCTCTGGGTCGGCCCCCTGAACTTTATTTTGACTATGGTCGTGTGCTCCCGTGTTTTCTGTTGTTTATTTTGTTTCCCGTTCTGGTCCCTCCGTCCTGGTCCCCCGCCTCCCGCCCTGGGTGGGTTGTTTTCTGTTTTTGTTTCTCGGGTTTGGGCTGTCGGGAGCCAGCCCTTTAGGGGGGGGTGGTGTCATGGTCCAGGGCCATGTGGGCCCAGTATTCTTAGTTCTTGGTATTCTCGTATTTCGTTCCTTATTTAGGCCATGTCTTCTGAGTTGCCCTGTTGTGTTGTTCCCTAAGTGTTTTTCCCTTCATGGCTCTCTCCCCCCTGTGTGCCCTCTATGTATTGATGAGCCCTCGTCTCCCTTTGTGGTTGTTTCATGTTTCCCCAGCCCGTTATGTCTGTGTTTTCCCCGTGCTCTCTCTCCTCCTGTCGGAACCTCTGTGCCTCTACATGTCATGTTCAGTTCACCCCGCCCTGTCTCGTTATGATTATCAGTGTCACCTGTGTTCCCCGTGTGTGCCCACTTTCCTCGTTTACCCTCTGTGTATTTCTGTCTGAGTCTCCCTCTGTTCGGCGTCGTGTTCTCCCTCATGCCGTGTGTGGTTCTCCCCGTGTCTTCCAGTATATGTTACTTTAGCTTTTCCCAGTTTAGTGTAGTTTTGTATTGCTTTTTGTATCATCGTTATTGTTTATCACTTATCAGCAATAAAGCTGCATTTTGAGTTTATCCCCCGTGTCTGTGAGTTTGCAATTTGGGTCCTCATCCTGCCTGCCACACGGCCGACACATGACACTCTCTCTGGTACACAACTGCACGCGCACGCGCGCACACACACAACAGAAGAAAGGAGAACTGGAAAGCCGAAGACTTGTTGACTAGATTCCTAAGCAGTGACGCGGTGGATATTCATCATCATTTGCCCTCCTGTCCACCTTTGATAGTTTACACTCATTCTCTTGTGCCCTTATTTGCCTTTACACCACATAAAGGGGGGGGGGGGGGGGGGGGATTAATTTGATGCTACAAGTGCCTAAAGCAGGTGCCCGAGAGGATCACATGTGGAGAATGATGTATGGCCACATCTGCGCATCTGGTTTAGTAGCAGCCTTGGATGAACAGACTGTTGCGTTGCTTTAAGAGGCCCCATGGGCAGATTAGCTCTTCTAGTCCAAGACAAAGCTCAGATTATAGAGGCAGTGCCATTTCACATCCTCTGAACACCCACAGTCCCGCACAACTCCTACAGATTAAGCTGTGATGAAGCTCCACTGTGATGATGATGATGCTCCCGTGCGCACATTTTATTACTAACAGTCATGGAGGTCATGCTGAGCAGGGAGGGGATGATACGGATCAATAGCATTGTAGTGTAACATGGGTAAAAAAAGCCATCAGGGGAGATCAGGTAGAGAACATGAAGGTCCAGTCACACTGAATGGATTCATTTTTACCAACAAGTGCTTTAAAGAGAGCTCCTGCTTGGCACAAACACCTGTGTGCCTTCAAAGACTCAACTTCCATCAAATATTTGTTTTTTAATTAAGGCACAAGTGCACAGGCAGCAGTCTGTGTTCAGAAAAACCCAAAACATTTGATTCAAATTTAGAACAAAAACACCACAGTGGGAGGGAAACAGAGAAACTGGCTTCTTTTTTCCACTATAACTGTGTTTACAGGCCGTTCCAGTCTTTATCTGTCTCACACACTCGACCAAATAACAAACACAAAATAAAAAAAGAACATCTCACATAAATAAATACAGAAATAATCCAAAAGTAGCTATATTAGTAGTGAAACAAACAAGAAAAGCATTTAAAAACCAAACGTGTAAAATCAGTCAGTGCATGATTACATTGCTCCGCCCATCAAAAAGTGACCTGTGTGAATATCACCATCTCATTTATAGGACTGATGAACGTTGGTTGGAACATTTGTAGTCCAATCATACTTCACAGACATCTTTAATCCTTCACTGAGTCAGGCTGTTGTTCTCACAAGCCTCAAACTCTCCACCATCATTCCTGTGCTGAAGTAGTCGTGTCCCTCCTGCATGAAGGACGACTGTCCGGTCCCACTCACCTCCATCATTATGAAGAGCTTTGAACAGTTAGTCATGCATCAAATCAAAACTTCCCTCCAACCTGGATCCATGTCAGTCACATACCGCTCAAACCGCTCGACCAATGATGCGATTTCAACTGCCCTCTTATTCAGCCCTCACACATCTGGACACTCATACGTTAGAATGATGTTCACAGACTTCAGCGTTCAACACCATCTTTCCCCAGCAACTCATTCACAAACTGGATCTGCTGGGCATCAGCACCTCGCTGTGTCACTGGCTGCTGGATGTCCTGAGAGGAAGACAGCAGACAGGTCGGCAGCAACACCTCCAGCACAAGAACACTGAACACAGGCTCCCCAAGGATGTGTGTCGAGCCCCTTCTCTTCACTCTGCCTCTCATTTCTTATCATTTTCAGTGTTTTAAAAGGTGAAGTGTTCAAAAGAACAACAGCACCTGATCTCTGCTGAGGTGTTAAAGAGCTCTTATTTTAGGATGTGATGATGAGACAGCATACAAACTTACAATTACATGATAATAATACATTTGTAATACACAACATTTGGCTTGTAATTGGTGACATCTGTAACACCACATTTGTGATCGAGACCTTTTGAGGTCAACATGGTGACTGAGGACAACGGGTCCTGCAGAGTCAGTAGTTTCTATTCAGCTGTTTTGTTTTCATGTCTTCTCCTCCATCATCAGTTATCAGGAGAGCCGACAGTCAAAGTGCAAGAATTCAAAGAAACACAGAGATTCTCCTTACAGAGCAGACACAGCACAGATGTTTCCTTCATCGTCCTTCTCACTCGTTTCAGCTTCTTTTCATTTCTGTCACTGACACCAAGTAAAGCCGCCCTCTTCCTCTGAGCACCAGCTTTTCTATTATTACAAAGAAGAAGAAACCATTAAAACACCAAAGCACAAACACACTGTGGAGCCTTTTTGGTTTTCTTAACACACTTTTACAGACACTGAAAGCACAAAGCTGCTCCACAAACACAGGATTAAGAAAAGAAGAAGGTTTCTGTCAGGAAGCATATCTGGAAGAATATTCAGGCCCAATCTGACACACAGACCATAATAATAAAAGTGGAGAATGATCAGAATCATTTCAGAATTTTCAAATAAATCCAGATTCAGTTTTGGCAGCAGAGCACAGGGATGCACATGAGACTGAAAATCAAGTCTTCTGTATCTTTGTAAGTCCTGTCACTGTCTGGCAGTCGGTGACCTTCACCTCTGATGAAAAACTGAAATGAGATCTTTTCTCAGCTGATTTTAAAAAAGAAATGTGAGTAATGATCCAATCAATCATTGTTATTGTTGGCCAATACTGTGAAGACCAAACTAGGATTCACGTAAACGCTGAGATTCAAAGTATAATTCAATGATTATTGTCATAAATGACAGATATAGTATTTTTCTATTTTGTCTCGTATGTTATTCTGTTTATCTGATTCTATTGTTTCCCCTTGAAATCTCCTCCAGTTTGCGCTGATCCAGGATGTCACAGGTCTTGGACTCAGTCGTGGAGACGATGGTCTGGTAGCGAACACAGATCTTCTCCACGCCCTCCACCTGAAACACACCTGAGCTCAGTTTGAATCCGTCTCATTTCTGGAAAATAGACTTTTGATACAATTAATAAATAATAAAAGGAGGAAATACATTTATACAAGATCATTACAAATGTCCATTCATCACTGTAGCTTTGCATCGACTTTAATTCGACCATTTTTATATTATAAATGTCTTATTATAATTATTATTGTGCATTGATGAATATCTGATGGAGTCACTTGTTTCTAATCTGACAATCATCCACCTTCATGCTCTGCAGAGCAGCCAGGCTCTCCAGAGTGGACGCCATGTCAGCCATCTTCTCCAGACGGCGGCAGAAAGAGTCAAACTTCCCGAAGATGTAGTTCTCACTGAAAACACGCACACATGTGTGTAAAGGTTAGCGTGACGCTGCTGACACGCTCTGACTCAGAGTCAGTTACTGATCACCTGAAGTCAAACTGTCCGTTCTCAGGTTTCCTCTCAGTTTGTCTCTGACGCTGTGGAAGCTTCGCTGATACGCCGCATTCAGATTACAGCAGTCAGAGACTCACTGCAGCACACACACACACACACACACACACACACACACACACAGTGTTGATGTTGTACTTGCACATAAACTCTACATTGGACTCTGATGTGTCGCGCCATTACCTGCCACCTACTGGTCAGCCAGTGTAAGTGCACAAAACATTTCTTCAAACCAAGATGGAAAAATGCATGTTTAAAAAATGAAGTTCAAAAATCTGTTTTCATCCCTAAAGATGAATAAAAATACTAAAGAATAAATCCTGATTGATGTCGTCATAATTCATGCATGAAAGGGTTAAAAACTATTCTACAAACAAACAAACACATGAATATTTTGGAACATTTCAACTTTAAAGAGCAGAAAGAGAAAGAACAGAAAGTTATATTGTGTAAAAGTGGTTTTGTCCTGAAGTCTCAGAGTGGAGACTAAACTGTTCCAGGTCTGAGGAGCTTCTGTCCACAGACGTCAGATCATGTTTGATAAACTGAGTTTAAAGTGAAACCTGTAAATGCTGACGCTGCAGGAGATCCAGCTGAGAGGACGCGTCTACCTGTTGAAGGTCACCGTGCGGGCTCTTCCAGCGCTCCAGCTCGGCCGACGGCCCGACGTCGTCGGCCTCTTTCCTCATCTGCTCGCTCTCCGTCAGCACCTGCTTGATTTGATTGGTCCACAGGGTCCGACACCTCCTCCAGACGCTCCACCAGCTCACTGTTATTGGCTGAGAGCGAAACACACGAGTTCCTCTAAACACGCGTGAACACGGACTCAT